>NW_007257114.1:165793-214945 GCF_000164805.1 Carlito syrichta | reverse complement strand
GGCTGCGGGGGCCGGGAGTGGCCACCGCACTCCAGTCTGGGCGATAGAGTGAGACTTCAACTCAAAAAAAATTTTAAAAAAATAAAGTTTTATGTGAATGTAAACCAAGTAGTTGGAGAATAATAGAATCTACTTAGTATATCATGGAGAAGCAGGGAAGCAAGACATGACAAAGTCCAGTTAAAAGTAGTGACAGAGCCGGGCTCGGTGGCTCAGCCTGTAATCCCGCGTCTTTGGGAGGCTGAGGGGAGTGGATTGCCTGAGCCCGCGGCTTCGAGACCCATCTGGGCAGCAAGACCTCATCCCTACAATAAATCAAAAAAATCAGCCGGGCATGGTAGCGCATGCCTGTAATTCCGGCTACTCAGAAGGCTGAGACGGAAGGATTGTGGGAGCCCAGCATGCGAGGCTGCAGTGGCCAGCAACAGCCACTGCACTCCAGTCTGGGTGACTGAGTGAGACTCCAACTCAAAAAAAAAAAAAAAAGAAAAGAAAGTAGTGCCAGGAAGAATAAAACAAAACATAATGTTTCATATTTATGCCCATCAGAACTACTCAGTTATATAAGAAATATGAATACATGTCTATGCTTTTGTCTTTTAGTCAATTTTAACAGCACTCAATCTGGATCTACATTAGTAAATAAATGTTTCAAACTATATCACAAATTTTGAAACAGAGCCCACTAATCTTTTCTGTGAACTTTCCCAAAAAAGAAAAAAAGTCTTTTCAATAAGGCAGGGTGAACGGCATGGATTCGTCTCTAAGGTTTATTTTTTTCATTTGTTAAAACTTGCCTTGTCACTGTTGAAATAAACAGTTGGTGGGGAAAATGAACTAAAAGTCTAATATTTTAATGAAAAGGCAACCGCATCTAATGCTAAAGTAATGCCTAGTCTCTGACTACTTCTTGAGGGCCCCTTTGGAAACTGTCTCTGGATCTTCCTTCACACCAACCTCAATAGTGGGAAATATTATCCTTTGATGGTAGATGATAGGATTCTCAGAGTTAGCCTAAACTCAATTTCATACTTTTTTTTCATATGAGAAGAGTGTATGTTATATTAGGAAAAAAAATCTGGGCTTTGGCATTAGACATGGGTGCCAATCCAGACTTTACTGACAATGTGGTCTTGAGAAAGGTGCTCAGTATCTTTGAATATTCATTTACTCATCAAGGAAATTAAAATAATACATAACTTTATTGAGAGGATTTAATGATAAATTATTTGTAAAGCATATAGTATCTGGGATTTAATGAACATCCAAATTTTACCCACCCTCAACATAAAAGGATTATGTCATGGATCCTAAATATAAAGGCTAGTTGTGGAGACATATAAGGGCAATTATAATAAAATGTAATGAGTACTCTCAGATATGAACAGATTGCTATGGCAATAAAGAGGCAGATGACTGACTTTGCTTAGGAACGGTGATATTTGATCCGAGGCTTGCAAAAAGGAGGAATTCTTCAGGTACAAAAGATGTTAGACACAAAGCAATTCAGGCATAGCCAAAGGCAAATGCAGAGAAATATGAGACATTCAGCGTATCTGGAGAGTGGGGAGAAGTGACGTGTGGCTGGAGCATATGGAATGTAGGGGGGGAATCCAAGAAGTGTTGCTGGAAACGTGGTCCTGGCCAAAAAGGGCCATCAATACTCTGCTAAAGGGCTTGGCATTTATTCAGCAGAGGATGAGGATCTGAAATGGGGATCCAGAAGCGGTTTTTAGCAGGGCACTGAAGTGAGTGGATTTGTTTTTCAGGAAATATTCCCCTGGCATCAGAATGCTGATGAATTAGAGTTGAGAGAAAGTAGTGTCGAGTCTCAGAGCAGCAGCCTCCTAACTGGGCTCTCTGCCACCATTTTAGACACGCTGGGGTGGAGGTGCCTGCAGGACATCCAGTGCAAACCACCTCACAAAGCTAAACAGAGGAAAATCCCACTTAAGGTCAAATAAATTACAGGGTAATTATTTCCACTGCAGAAACATTCTGAGCTTTACAAAAGGATTCATTTAGGATCTCAGAGTTACTTTAAATAGCAAGTTTCTTAGTGCATTTAGGCATCCCTTTACAGCTCATTAGCTACTTGAGAGAGGCGGAGAAAGTCAAGAAAATCTTAAAGATACAATTTCAAGACTTACTAAAAATCCTCATGGAATGAAAATAAAATATGTTTGAAGTTATCGTTTATCAGTGGAAAAAGAAATTTGATTTAGAAATAAACCGAAATAAGGGGAATCTGTGTTATGATATTTCATAGAGAGCACTCCACAAATTTCAATCATAATAGCTCAAAAGGTGATTGAGAATGCATGTGACAATATGAACAGTCAGGCTTGTAGAGAGCTAGAAATATAGCTGTTGAGACTCTGAAGAGGCTTTATTATCTTTAAGCATGAATGTCATGCTTAGTTTTATGTTAAATGCTTCTCTGTCCACAATTTGTCATGAGATGAAATTCTGCCCTTTGCTACATAGATTTGTGTGTGTGTGTGTGTGTGTGTGTGTGTGTGTGTGTGTGTGTGCGCGCGCGCGTGTGTGTTGGAGTCTCGCGCTTGTCGCCCAGACTGGAGTGCAGTGTCATGCTCATGGCCACTGCAGCCTTGACCTGCTGGGCTCAGGCGACCCTTCCACCTCAGCCTTTCAGTTAACTGGAACTACAGACTCATGTCACCACGCTCGGCTAGTTTTTGTGATTTATTGCAGAGATAAGGTCTCAACAAGTTGCCAAGGCTGGTCTCAAATCCTCGGGCTTAAGCAACCCTCTCGCCTCGGCATCCCAAAGTGCTGGAATTACAGGCTGAGTCACTGCGCCTGGCCACTACATTTTTTTAAATATTTGAATTTTTATATTATACATACCAAATTATGAAACAAAAATGATTTTAATATAATATATAACCAATATTAATTTTCTTGTGAATAGATTTTTTCCTAAAGAGTTATTATTCATAGCAACAGAGTTGTTTCTAGAAAACAAATGCTGAAGAACATCAATCTTAAAACAACAATAAAAAAACAAACAAAACCCTCTCTTGGAAATCCTTTTTGAGGCATGCTTTCAGAGCATTATTTGAACTGTCCTTACTGGAAGCAAATCCTTTGTAGTGAGATTATTTTTCCAAAATTGAACAAATTTCAATTTAAGCCAAATGCTTAAATTTGCTATGTGACAGGTATCTAACAAGTGTTGCTATGTGACAGGTATCTAACAAGTGTCTCACTGTACATACATAAGGTATGGTATACACTGTGTTTTATGGTACCTTACTTTGAACTAGTTCAGAGAATTTCTTGATAAAGAAAAGGTATGTAGTAGAAACTGAAAGTTGCCTTTCAGCATTCATTCTTTTTTATGTGTTTAATAACAAAACATGCATTTTTATACTTGGATACATTACAGAAAAAAAATCAGGTAACATTTACTACCCTTCCTTGTAGCTTTATGTGGTACTAACTAAATTAGGACTAACCTGATATAAATAAAAGTTCATTATGAGACTTTCAGAAAAGCTGATTTAAATAAGCTGATTTGGTTTGGAGAAAAACATTTTGTTCGGCTCTGCTTCTTCTAGCTGTTGCCATCATCATCATCATCAATATCATCATCATGGAATGTGAATGTAACGGTTAGAATTCTAGCAGCCACCTTGAACCAAGAGATGGTGAAAGCTATCACTGAGAATGGAAAAGCAGAAACCTAAAAACCTGGATTCCCCGTGCCCTGTAGGAAAAACTATGCTAGCTATGGACTGTAGACCTTCAGACCTCTATGTGTAACAGAAATAAGTTTCTATATTATTTAAACCACTAGTATTATGAATTTCCATTGCCATAATAAAATAAAAATTAATCTTAACTGACACAGGTTATATCAAAAGAGAATGTGAACATGTAGAAAATGAATTAAGGAAAAATGTTTTATCATTTTGAACTTTCTAGTTTGACAGATAATGATGATGTGAATAAGACTATCCCCTCACATGAGTTCAAGAGTTTGGAGATAGCAATTTTTATATCCATTATCACATTTAATCTTTGATGTAACTCTGTGATAAAGCAGAAGGACTTCCATTTTCTACATAAACAGATTATGAAATTAAGGCTCATAGCGATCTGCTCAAGGTCAAACAATTGCAACTGGGGAGCCAGAAATCAAACGTGCTTGACTTACAATGCATGGCTTTCCTTTTGATAACTTACAGATCCTACACATAAAAAATTGGCCATATTGTGTGCCATTCATTAGCTGACTCATTTATATGATCCTGTATTTAAAGAAGGAAAAAAACATTGGCTTCAACAGTTTTTCACTGACTTTTGTTTTTGCCATGTTTGTATAACAGTAACTAGATTTATCCCACATTAAACAACCAAATATAATACTATATACATGAAACAATGGTCTGTAGACATTGGAAAACATGCAATGAACAACTTTGATCCTTGAGAGAAGGGAAGCAAACATGGTGAGAATTGCCCCAGAAAAATATTTCTAGGTAGCAGTACAGAAAGAAAGGCCCCTGTTTACAGCCATACCACCCAGAACATGCCCAATCTTGTCTAATCTCAGAAACTAAGCAGGGTCAGGCCTGATTAGTACTTGGATGGGAAAAAGAAAGAACTCAAACAGCTCAGGAGACGCACTGAGTTGAGGAAACAGAAGTTGGAGTTCAGGGGGCCAAGGTAGCTAGAATTTTGAGGACAGAGTATCAGAGAAAAAGAAGAAATTTCTAAACTTCTGCACAGCCTCCTAAGTATTTGTAGAAGATTGACCTGCACATGTGTGAGAGCAAAGTACCCAAGGCTATGGGGGGGAAAATAGCGAGAACACAAATAAACAAACAAATCTTGGTGCTAACACAAAGCTGGGAGTAGTTCATGCCCCTACAAGAGTGGACAGACCTGGTAATATATGAGGCTCTTCTTAGAGCCATTAAGACAGAGTTCTAAGGAGGTTATTACCATGTTAATAAAATTCTGGAAAAGTCAATATATAGCTGACAGAAAATAGATGTAAAAGTAGACAGTTGCATAGTCACCTAGGATTTTCTGAAGTAGAAAATAAATGACAATTGCAGTACTTTCTGCTTGACCTTGGTATTTAGCATAGAATTAAATAAATTACACATCTACATATTGGTGTATAGCTAGGAAGAAAGACAAAACTGCCCTCATGGAGTTTACATTCTAACAAAGAGTAGAAGGGAGATAATAAATGTAATACATATTATATTAAAGGTGGTGTTAAACCCAAAATTCAAAATCCGAGAGACCACCAAAGAGCCAGCTCTGATGCAAATACACAAGGGTCTTTATTCAGGCTCGAGTCTGAGCTCACGTTTGAAACCACAGCAGCTTCAGCAATGAGAGCCCCGATCCAGTATGGCAAGCAGTTTTTATGCACAATTACAGAGGGAGGGGAAAGAACTTTAAACTTGTTTTTACATGATTGGGTAATTTCTCTTAATGGGTACAGGGGCACTTGGGATTGGTTTGGTCTGCTCAGCTACCTGTGATTGATGGGGAGCTACTAAATGGGCAGGGTGGAATGTCAGATAAGCTAGGTTTAGCAAGCAGGCAGGAGGTTAAACAACGCAGAACCTACGGGGGTGGGGGTGGCTGGTGTCACCAGTCTACTATTATCTAAGCAAAGGCATGTCCAAGAGGGGTTTATTGCTTAACATCCACACATTGCTAGCAGCAGTTGCGGAAGCAATCGGTTATTTTATGAGACAAACAAGAATTAAACTTAACAAAGTTCTAAGTACAAACACTGCAAACAAATACAGTGAACATGGGGTAGGAATTCATATAGTAATAGTTCTCTTAGAGTTTTTTGAATCTCTTGGGTCTCTCAGTGGGTAAGGAGTTATGTATGCGGGGAGCGGGGAGGGCATAGAGCAGTTTTAATAGGTTCGTAAATTCATCAAGATAGATGAGACCAAAGATACAGTGAGGAGGCAAGTGAAGAGGAGCAAAAAGGAGAGCAATGAAGAGATGAAGTCAGAAATGTATCCTGTAAAGACATTGTGAAGATTTGCCTTTTAGTGAAAAGAGGAGAAACTGCAAGGTTTAAAGCAGAGGTATGGTAAGATATATCTCATATATTTTGAAAGGATACTCTTTCTGCTACTTAGATTAGCCATCCTTTGGGGACAGGGGAAGAATGGTTGAAGTTGAAAGATCAGTTTGGAGGTTATCACAATACTCACAGGAAAAATGCTGAATTCTTGAATTTGAGTGGAAACGTGGACAAAGTGTGAATTGGTTAGATGATATGTGTATTTAAAAAAAGCAAATACAGCCATGAGAATTTCCTAACAGATTATATGTGAGTTACTAAAGAAGAAGAGTCAAGGATGATTTTGAAACCGTTTCAACTTCCTCACAGATCCAATGGCTGCAGTTTTGTTTTTGTTTTTTAATAAGTATAGAAATTGACCCTCTTAAAACTGAGCCTCAGGCAGATAGTATCAAGAAACTGAAACTCACCAGATCATAGCATTCAGAAAATAAAATGCCAGACTCTACCTGTTTACCAACTCCTCTTCCTTACCCCTCCTTAGTTCTTGTTTTCTACATTCCTGTCCCACTATATAAAACCCTGACTTCAGTGCAACAGGAAGACAGATTTGAGACAATCTTCCAGTCTCCTGGGCTGATATCACCCAAATAAAAAGCTTTCTTCGCTGACAATACTCTTGGTCTCAGCTATTGATTTTCTGTGCAGAGAGCAAGAGGACCCAGTCTAAAAACCCAATTTCCATAACAATTGTGAGATTTTTGTTGTTGTTTGTTTTGTAAACAAGTGTAATGATAGAGTTGCCATTAACTACAAAAAAGAACACATTGGATTGGACATATTTGGGATAAAAGGTCAATTCTAGATATGCAAAATCAATGACTTTTGGTGTGTGATACTACAAAATCTATTTCAAAAATAAATTTTAAAGAATGTATAAGTACTGCATGCTCATTTCTAAATGTTGTTTAAAAGTCACAACACAAAATATTTTTTCCTTCCAAAGAACAAAAACCCTAGAGAAGTGCGTATTTTAGAAGAAATAGGAAAACACAAAAGTTTAGACTCGCTACAAAGTGAAGTCTCTCCCACATTAAAAATAAGAACATTAAACAGCCTACAGTGTTCCCCAAATAGCGCATTGTGCAACTTGAGCAACATGTATTTTCAATTTAACTTCTGTTTTGCCTAACTTATTTTGCAAATGTATCCTCTCTGTATTGCAACACTGTCATTTATACAGCCTTGCACAGCAGGGCCTACCTTTAAATACTGAGATCTCTGAGAAGTTGAGGGTCTTTCGTCACTTATTTAGCTGCAAGGTGCTGAGTTGTCATGATTAACAGCTATTGTTTTATAGATGACAAAAACAGGAAGTTTATGCAGTCAAGATTTAGAGCTAGAAAGAAATATATTGATTGTGTATATAGACACTGTCATTTTACAGATGTGAAGACTGAGGACTGGAGTAAGGAAGGGATTTTCCATAAAAAGTCAAGGTCTGATTTAGTTCAGACAGTTACTTTCAGAAAAAAATTGTACTTAAATGTGTTAAGTAAAAATAGTATGGGGAGAAGAATGGCTAAGTTCGAACAACTTGTTATTTTGAAGATAGTAGGTGATAAGAAATAGCGTTTTGCTGCTGTCTTCCTGCCCCCTCTACCCTGCTGCTTGAAAATACAGTAAACTAGGCCAATAATTTACAGTACAATTTGCACAGCCAAAACTAAGGTTTCTGCTAGAGACCATTAAACTCAAAGGTTACATTTAATACCACCCTTTTATCCTGCCTGGACTCAAAGCAGTTTCAGGATTTGTCATTTAAAAGTCATAAATAATATGCCTTCTTTTGTAGCATCCTGGAGACTGAGAATCTCTCCTTTCAGATTTTCTTCTCAACATTAAAATTCATCAAAATGAGCCGGGTCGGTGGCTCAGCCTGTAATCCTGCGCCTTTGGGAGGCTGAGGTGAGTGAATTGCCTGAGCCCGCGGGTTTGAGACCCGCCTGGGCAGCGAGACCTCATCTCTACATTAAATCAAAAGATCAGTCAGGCGTGGTAGCGCATGCCTGTAATTCTGGCTACTTGGAAGGCTGAGGCGGGAAGGATCACTGGAGCCCAGCAGGTTGAGGCTGTGGTGGCCGGAAACGACCACTGCACTCCAGTCTGGGCGACAGAGTGAGATTCCAACTCAAAAAAAAAAAAAAAAATTCACAAAAATGGAGAACATTTAAAAAAAGAAACAAAAAGATAACTTGTTAACTTCTGTTAATGATTTCAAAAATTAGTCTTTGAGTTTTGGTGGGGATAAAATGATTAGCCGCAATGAAGTGTAATATAGAAACACACACAAAAACTGTCTGCAGAGGCAGCTGCCCTTGTCAGAACTATCTATCATGTGCCAGTCCCAGGAGCGCAATGGCACCAGTGGTATTTGCCCATGTTCTTCCTCCAGCATAACTTGTCAGGATATGATGTGCTAATCATTAATCAGTGCCAAAGGTCTGCAAGAGAGGGTTCCACGAAGACTGTGCTTACTCTCCCGGGCAAGGAAATGCTGTGTGCTACCACTCTCCCTTCTTCTGTCTAAGCACAACTCTTCCAGCTAGCCAACGCCAGAGGAGCTGAAGGTCAGGGAGGGCATCTGCCTATTTTTAAGTCCTGGGTATCTAGAAGTGTGCCTCCTACTCTTTGTTGGGGGTAGCTCCCTGTGTAGTCAGTGGGGAGCTTTGACTAAATCACAATAGGAATTACCCTTTAAGAGGGAACAACCTCTACCTGTTTGGAACTTCACATCCAATAGAAATATCTCCAAATGCAAATTAAGCTCTGTAATTTACAAAAGCTCATCTCATTTTATTTCCATTTATAAATATGCATCTCATTTCAAATGCATAGCCATTTTTACAGTATTATTCGACCACTTTGGTGATGATGAGACAATTTTCAGTAAGTCATATGACTTACCCAAGATCATCAGCTTGGAAGGAAGGGGCAGGACCAGGTCCCAGGTTCCATCCATCTCTCGTTTGACCATATTTTAACTGCCTCATTTAAGTAAGTAACAGGCTATATTAGTACAGGATCTTATGCCTAAAGAGTTGCCTTTTCAAACATGACCAAAACCACAAGGATTGTGTCTCTCTCAATAGCTCAATAGATAGACAAAACGTAGATCACACTACTCTGAGGCCCTGTAATGCAGCCAGATTGTCCCTTATTCAGTGTGGCTGTGGGGCCTCTCAGTAGATTGGATCTTCATAGCCCTTTTCTTCCAATGCAGCTTCCAGTTTCACTGACTGTCCTGAAAGCTGTGGTCATGCGACTGTAAGTGAGCAAGGCCTGGTCTCCACAAACTGAGCCTTGTGGTGGGGAACTTCCTGGAGTGCCAAGGCATGACAAACCCAAATCATGAAAAGGGGGGGATTGGTTTTTGGTTTTTTTGCTGTTACTTTTCTCCCAGTGTATCAATGTAATTTACAAATATTATGATGCATGTTACTTGTGTGCCAAACTCTTAATTAGGTCATTTTTTAACCCACAGGATGCCTTTTCTTCAGTCGAGACAGGCACTGTAACATTTATCAAGCACCTACACAATTGAGCATCATGCTTCACGTTTACCAACTCATTTTTGTCCTTCTTCACAATAACCACGTGGGATCATTGTTACACTCACTTTATGGAGGAGGAAGTTAAGAATAAGAAAAGGTAAGACATTTTCTTAATATTTAGTAAGTGAGAGAACCCATAATCAACACTAGAAATGATAATGGTTACAGTGGCTCTTTGAGTAAGCATAATAACTTTTCTTCCATAAATCTTTGTATATTTACTTATTTTATTTAAAAATGCTCAGCCAGGTGCAGAGGCTCAAGCACTAATCTCAGCACTTTGGGAGGCCGAGGCAAGAGGATTGCCTGAGCCCAGGGGTTTGAGCCTAGCCTGGGCAACTTGGTAAGACCTTGTCTCTACAATAAATCAAAAAATTAGCCAGGCATGGTGGCTCGTGCCTGTAGTTCCAGCTATTTGGAAGGCTGAACCAGAAGGATCGCCTGAGCCCAGCAGGTCGAGGCTGCAGTAGCCATGAGTGTGCCACTGCACTCCAGCCTGGGCGACAGAGTGAAATTCCAACTCAAAAAGAAAGAAAAAGAAAAAAAAAAAAAAGAAAATTCTTTCTTGGGGAAAGAAAATGGTGTTGTAAAATATTTTTGCTAAAGAAATATCTGAAACGAGAGAAGTGGCACATAGGTCATCATCATCAGATATTCCACCTGTGTCTATCATCACCGTGGGAAAAGAAGTTCTAACTACAGAGTGGATTCCAGGTCCATCACATTGCATTTTCCTATGTTCCACATAGTTTAGGTTATGATTAAATAACTTCCACAAGAGCAAAAACCAACACAGAGAAAGGAAGCTCATAACTGACATGTTAAAACTTGTTAAAAATGTCAAATCATAAGCATTATTTGATGATCCAACTTGCAGCTAGGTCAATGGCCAACAGCTTTCCTAAATATCAACATTAGGTTGAAGCTAAATAGCATGGGCATCTGTAATCACGTAAGAATGTCTGGAAAATAATTAATTTTAGGATCTTTCATTCTGTAAAGAATAATATTTGCCAACTTAGTTACATGAAAACAATTGTTCTGGAGACTATCATATGTAATCCAGATCTCTTATTCCTGGATACCTTATTCCTTAGCTGCTGGGAGCCTTGCTGGCAGAAAATGCTCATGCTTTCAGTTCCTCCAAGATCTGCTTGAGACAGCTGTAGGTCCCTTCAGTGAACAATGACTAATCAAAATGGAGGTACAGCGGCTCATGCTGTTTGTTCATCCTAACTCAGAAAGACTCTTACATTGTCACTCAATTTTCAGCACTCCCTATGGGATTAAATGTCTGAGTACCCCCCTCAAAACTTCATCCTAACTCCACAATTCCCTCTTCTTAACCCTGTTTTCTTTCTTGGCTTCTCTTTCTCGGGTTTCCCTTCAAGGTGTTGATGCCACCTTCATTTCCTCCCACACCTGCACACTAATCTTCAATTCAGAATCTGTTTTTCTGAGCCAGTGATGAGGGAATAGGAGAGGAATACTTGGTACTCATCCTCCAGCAATTTAAAGGAGGCTTTCTCTTTCTCACCCAACTACTGCAAGTTGCTAACTCATAGCATTATAATTGATGGACCTCACATGGCAATAGTTCTTGAGCATAATGATGCTTCTTCCACTAAGGTTTTACTCACTACTCATCACCCTTAGCACTGGGTGTCACCAAACATCCATGCCTGTCTCATAGTTATATGGGCCTTCAAGACCAAAAAGAAGTATAAATTCAAGACTATTTAATGATGATATCTTCTCCACAACATTCTTGTTGACTCTGCATCTATTCCCTCTTAGCAGGTCTCTTGTTAAGAAGTTTTCACTGCCTCTCCAAATAGCGCAGAGTCATCTTTACAGATTAGACATTCTCCTTTATCTCCTCCAAAATCATCTTCCCCTATAGAGGGGATTCTGCCTCTTTTTTCTTGGAGCACTCATATAAAGCAAAGTTATTTCTTTGATACATTACAATTTTTTGACTACACCAAAGCAGCTTCTAGTTTCCTTGAAAACCTCATCTAACCTCCAGTTTTTTTCAGTCTTTCCCCACAGGACTTAATTTTAAGACTCCTTCCCAACTGTGCAGCTCTCCTCTGTTTGCCTCCCACTTTCTTATCTTTATTAAAATGTTGAATATAGTCATGATTAGTTTATTGTACAGCATTTGAGTTTCTATTATATATAAGGCAGCTTGTAGACCCTAGGAATAGAGTTCACAAGGAGTTCAGATTCCACAGTAAATTTAGGAAAATTTACTTTCCTTTCTGAAACTAATTTCCAGACCATTGTTACAAAGACATGTCAGTGTATTGTATTCTGCAACATAATAACCCCAATTTTTCTATGTAAAATCTGTAATTTATCTCATTCCATTTCAATTCCTCCAAGAGATTAATTCTTTTTTTATGTCCAGGCACAAAGAACTACTCCTAAATTACTATTAACCTAAATTTTATAAGTCAGAATGGGTCACATCAAACCATTTGCTATCTACTTGCCCAGGTAATAGAGATTTTTTTCTGCCAATCCTGATCCTCTATGTTTTAATAACCACTGTCTTTAACAATCCGATGGAAATTGTTTCCCAGCTCTTATTCAAAATTCAAAACAGAATCCCTCTTTCATGAAAAGTAAATAAATGTATACATTGTTCCAGCAAATGTAACATGTATTGTATAGTTTACATGTATTTTAAAAATTTAGTGTCCTTTTAAATAAATATGTTATTATACTGTATAATAAACAACACCTTTAAAATGCCAGATAATCAAAAACTTCTTCTATAAAAAATTTCCTATAAAGAAATTGACAACTTTCTCTAGCAAATAGCAGTTAGGTAGAAAACAATCTCCAGAATTGTTCTCTTGCTTCTTTTTCATTTTAATTTAGAAATCAAGTTTGAGTCATAAAATTTTGAAACTTAAAAGAATCTTCAAAGTCATCATTTTTAGGTGAGAATTTCTCTGGTGAAGCCCAGAGAAATGCAGTATTCATTTACTACAGAGTATGTGTGGAGGAAGTGTGAACTTGAACTCTGGTTTCTAACCTTATCACTTCATTTCACAATCATTTCTTTCTTTGATTGTATTGAATCTTCAATTATTAAGATATGAACTTTTTTAGAAGAAGTTTCTGATTATCTGGCATTTTAAAGGTATTTAACTGAATATTAATAATGTGAGAAGAATTCACTGAAGTGATAATTTGTTCTTTCCAGCGTGTTTGTTTTCTTTTATAACCTGTTTGGCAAGAAAAGCCTGTTTATGGAGTGGCACTTGATATACATAAAGTATGTAAGAGAACAATGGTTAAAAACATTTGCTGTGAATCAGATAAACCTGACTTCAAATCCCCACCTTACCACTTACTAGCTTCCTGCTATTAGGAAGTCAATTAACTCCTTTTTAGGCCTTAGTTTTCTCATCCCTAAAACAGGGATAATAAAAGTGCCTTCTTCATAGGCTTGTTTTAAGGATAAAATAAGTGAATATATGTTATGTACATAAAACTGCCCAACTCCTTAAGTGAGCATTAGTGTCTACTGTTGCTTTTGTTCATGTCATCACTATTTCTAAAGTAAAATTTATTTTTCCATAATCTTCTCAAATTCAGTTTTAATTCTTACTTTTTCCAGTTGGTTACCATCCAGTCACCACCAAGTCAAGCAAAAGAGCTTAATCCAGGGGAAGAAGTGGATATAAGAATTTGACTCTATTACTATGGGTAAATGTCCTCTATTACCAAAAAAAGCAAACATAGACATTAAACCAAACACACGGAACTGTAAAGCATGTGTGGGCATGTCTTAATGGCTATAAAATTTCGTTGCCACATTTTAAATATTGTTTTCTGAATAACTTAGAATTAAGACTTAGAATTTAATTAAGAGTGCTTGCTTCAGCAGCACATATACTAAAACTGGAATTATGCAGAGAAGATTATCATGGCCCCTGCACAAGGATGACATGCAAATTAGTGAAGCATTTCATATTTTTACATTCTACTCATTACTATATGGAACATACTCTAAGATAGACCATATCTCGGCCATAAATTATGTATAAACAAACTCCACAAGATTGAAATACTGCCATGCACCTTCTCAAACCACAGTGGAATAAAAATAAATATCAACACCAACAAAGTTCCTCCAAACCCACAAAGACAAGGACACTAAACAGCTTGATGCTGAACAACTCCTGAGTCAACACGGAAATCAAATAAGAAATTTAAAAATGCCTGGAAACAAATGAAAATGAAGAAACATCTTACCAAAATCTTTTGGATGCCTTGAAAACAGTACTAAAAGGTGAATTCATATTTCTACGAACATATATGAAGAAAACCAAAAGATCACAAGTTAACAGCCTAACCAATCACCCAAGGAAGCTGGAAAAGCAAGACCACCAAAACCCTAACTTCAGCAGAAGATTCCGGATCACCAAAATAACAGCTCAAATTCGGGACCTAGAAGACAAAATAGAATACAAAAAAAATCAACAACAACAAAAAAGCTGGTTCTTTGAAAGGTTAAACAAGATTGACAGACTCCTAGCAAGACTGATCAAGAAAAAGAGAGAAAAAGCCCAAATAAACACAGTCAGAAATGCAAAAGATCAAGTCACAACTGACCCAGAAGAAATACAAAAAGTTATCAGAGATTACTATGTACACTTGTATGGAAACAAACTTGAAAACCTAAATGAAATGGAGGACTTTCTGACATCACACAACCTACCCAGGTAAAAACAAGAAGAAATAGGGACCCTAAATAGACCAATAGCAACCCAGGAAATCAACTATGTCAAAGAAAACTACCCACAAAAAAAAGCCCTGGACCAAATGGCTTTCTAGAAGAATTCTACAAAACATACACAAAGGAGCTGATAACTATCCCATTGAAAGTATTCCAGGCAATTGAGAAAGATAGACCTCTCTCCAAACATTTTATGAAACTAACATCACATTGATACCCAAACCAGGTAAAGATCCAAAAAAGAAAGAGAACTACAGGCCAATATTCTTGATGAACATAGATGCTAAAATTCTCAATAAGATTCTAGCAAACTGGATTCAATAACACATCTCAAAAATCATCCACCATGACCAATAATCTTTGGGATGCAGGGCTGGTTCAACATCCACAGGACCATAAACATAATTAAGTACATCGAAAGATGAAAAAACAAAAGCCACATGATTAAATCATTACACAAAGAAAGAGCTTTCAATAAAATCTAGCACCTCTTCTTGATAAAAACTCTTGGACATCTAGGTATAGATGGAACATATCTCATAATAGTAAGAGGCAGCTACAAGAAACCAATAGCCAACATACTGCTAAACAGACAGAAGTTGGAACCATTTCCCCTGAAAACCTAAACAAGACAAGGATACCCACTCTCACCCCTCCTGTTCAACATAGTATTGAAAGTCCTAGCTAGAGTAATCAGGCAAGAGAAGGAAATCAGGGGTGTCCAAATAGGAAAAGAAGTTAAGTATCCCTATTTGCAGACAACATGATTCTACACCTTGAAAATCCAAAAGAATCTGTGAAAAACCTCCTTGCACTGATAAAGAACTTTGGCAAAGTCTCAGGGTATAAAATAAATGTCCAAAAGACAGTCACATTTCTATACATCAACAATGAACAAACAGAAACCAAAATAAAAAGCACAATCCCATTCACAATAGCCACACACAAAAAAATGAAATACCTTGGCATCTTCCTAACCAGAGAAATCAAAGACCTTTACAATGAAACTACAAAACACTGCTCAGAGAAATCAAAGATGACACAAACAAACGGAAAAAACATTACAAGCTCATGGATTGGAAGAATCAACATTGTTAAGATATTCATCCTACCCTAGGCAATGTACAGATTTAACGCAGTACCCATTAAATTATCAGCAGCATTCTTCACAGATTTGGAAATGACAATATAGAAATTCATATGGAAATGTAAACAACCATGAATAGCCAAAACAACACTCAGCAAACAAACAAACAAAAAACAAAGTGGGTGGTATCGCACTCCCACACTTTAAACTTTTTTTATTATAAAGCTACAATCATCAAAATATCCTGATATTTGTACAAGAACAGGCATATAGACCAATGGAACAAGATTGAGATTCCAGAAGCAAAACCTCAATTTCTCAACCAATTCATCTTCGACAAAGCCTTCACCATCAATCATGGGGGAGAGGAGAACCTATTCAGTAAATGATGTGAGAAAAACTGGCTGTCCACATGCAGAAAATGAAAACTAGATCCCTATCACCATACACAAAAATCAACTCTATTTTTTTTGGAGTTGGAGTCTCACTCTGTCACCCAGACTGGAGTGCAGTGGCCGTTCCCGGCCACCGCAGCCTCGACCTGCTGGGCTCCGGCGATCCTTCCGTCTCAGCCTTCTGAGTAGTCAGAATTACAGGCGCGCGCTACCACGCCCGGCTAATTTTTTGATTTATTGTAGAGATGAGGTCTAAATGAATCAAAGACCTGAACATAAAACCTCAAACTATAAGAACCTTAGAAAAGGCAGGAGACACCCTTATGGAAATTGGAACTGGCAACCAGTTCCTGATCAAAACCTGAAGTGCCCATGCCATAAGAGATAAGACAGATAACTGGGAACTAATCAAACTGACTAGCTTCTGCAAAGCAAAAGAAACCATCAGAAGAGCCAGGCGACAGCCCACAGACTGGGAAAAAATATTTGTCAACTGTATATCTGACAAAGGCCTAACATTTAGGATCTACAAGGAATTCAAACATTCTGAAAAAGAAAAAAGCAAATAGCCCCATTACAAAGTGGGCAAAAGATATGAATAGACACTTCTTAAAAGAAGACATATGAGCAGCCAACAGATATATGAAAAAATGTTCAGCCTCAATAGTCATCAGAGAAATGTAAATTCGGAGAGACACCCCTTATCAACAAGGGTGCCTGAACGAAACGTATTTGTATACCTAACCCTTAACTGTACCCCATAATACCAAAATAAAAAATATTGATTAAAAAAAAGAAATGTAAATTAAAATCACACTGAGATACCACCTAACTCCAGTCAGGATGGCCATCATCAGTAACTCAAAAAACATCAGATACTGGAGAGGATGCAGGGAAAAGGGAGCACTTCTACACTGTCGGTGCGAGTGTAAACTAGTACAACCTTTGTAGAAAACAGTGTGGCTATTCCTAAAAGATCTAAAAATTGACCTTCCTTACAACCCCACAAACCCCCTGCTGGGAATATACCTGAATGACCTCAAATTTTCTGTATGAAAAAGATACCGGCAGGCACAGTGGCTCAGACTGTAAACCCAGCACTTTGGGAGGCAGAGGCAAGAGAATTGCCTGAACCTGAGGGTTCAAGACCAGCCTAGGCAAGTTGGTGAGCCCTCGTCTCTACAATAAAACACATACACACACACACACACACACACACACACACACACAAAATAAACCTAGCCGGGTATGGTGGTGTGCATCTATAGTTCCAGCTACTTGGAAGGGTAAGGCAGAAGGATCGCCTAAGCCCAGCAGGTCAAGGTAGCAGCAGCCGTGAGCATGCCACTGCACTCCAGCCTGGGCAATAAGAGTGAGACTCCAACTCAAAAAAAAAAAAAAAAGAAAAGAAAAGAAAAAAGAAGAAGATACCTGCACACACATGTTTATTGCAGCAATGTTCCCAATAGCAAAAAACATGGAACGAACCTTGCTGCCCATCAGGAGGTCTGGATAAAAAAAATGTGGTACATATACACAATGGAATATTACACAGCCATAAAGAAGGACAAAATTATGAACTTCACAGCAGCTTGGATGGACTTAGTGTCTATAACACTGAGTGATCTATCACAGAAACAAAGAACTGAGTACTACAGGTTCTCACTCATAAGCGAATCTTGAACAATTATCATAATACTATTCAAAAAGGATTGGCCGTAGTGGGAAACTGCTGGGGTGGGGGGTGGAGGGAGGTAAGATTGGCAGTCGTAGGAAACTGTCAGAGGAGGGAGAGGGCACACCTCATCAACAAGGGTACCTTCATAATGAACGTATGTACACCTAATCCTGAATTGTACCCCATATCTTTTAAATAAAAATTTTTAAAAAGAATTTAAGAAAAAAGATGTAAAGTCAAATTTGAAGATGTATTTCTAATCTGCTTTGCTTTAAAGTTTTGTCACCTAATACATACAATGCATCTAGTACTTTTAAAATTCTACTTTTAAAGGATCAAGGGAGCTCATTACTTCCACAAGTAATTCATGATTTGTTACATATTAATGAGTTTATGTCAATATTTTGCCAAGTAATCAAATTGAATTAATGGATCTAAAAAGTGAAATGTATATAGATAAATGGAAAACACTAAATTTTAGCTCATCTTTTGAGAGACTATTTGTGACGTGGGAAATAAATAAGGAAATACTGGCATTTTTTGACCAGTAAATCTCTAGATGCTATAATTCATGGATGCATACACAACAAGGTACTTGACTAAAAACAAGCAAAGGTAGGAAAGAGGAAGAATTTTTTTAATGACCATTTTAATCTAATGACCATTTTAATGACCATTTTAATGACCATTTTAACAGTCAGACTTTCTAATTTTCATTTGATTGCTGAATATGGTCTACATTCATAAAGTTACAGGCATATATTTAGATCTAGGGCCACAATCCAAATGTATTTTCCAGGTTCTGCCTACATTTCAACTGACTATTGTGAACCTAGCTAGATGCCACCCTAGTCATGTGCTATAAATGGGTTGGCAAACGTTGGAGCCCACATTTCTGTTTATTTGGACAATGCAGTGTTATAAAAATGAGAAAAGTTTACATATAAATCTAGATTTTTAACTTTTTAAATATCAGGAGACCTGACTCATGGTTTCTGTCTGGCTGCCCAGGAAGATCGCCTGAGATACCTAATTTGTTTAAAGAGCTCCCTGAAATGTTTGACTAGATATGGTTTGAGCCCAGGAATTGGTATGCTTCTGAGGTTCCTCAGGTGATTCTCATGTGTTTCATGCTACAATTACTAGGGCAGCGAGGTAAAGGTTCTTAAAGTTGTTGATTAACAACACCAACATCACCTTGGAATATGTTAAAAATGCAAATTATCAGGCCACACCAAGGCCTACATAATCAGAAATTCCAGGATGAGATTCGGGAATCTGTGTTTTAAGATGATTCTGGCTCACACTCAAGTTTGGGAACCACTGTACCACAACATAGACCCCACACATCTCTAGTAGTTATTGTAGACTATTTTCACTCAATGAAGTGACCTACCAGTAGCTTTCTTACATCTGAAGACTCCTACTTGAGCTTATTCTCATTTTCCCAGATGGAATCTTTCTCTTGAATTTCCTCTTTCTGGTTATGATTATGATAAAAGGAACCTATCAATTTCAGGCATTGTTTTCTTTTCCAGGGCTTATTCTGCCCTCTCAAAATTACAATCATTTCTCTTTTTAAATTTAATGTGTGTGAGTGTGTGTGTGTGTGTGTGTGTGTGTTGGAGTCTCACTCTGTTACCCAGATTGGAGAGCAGTGGCCGCTCCTGGCCACCGCAGCCTCGACCTGCTGGGCTCCAGCGATCCTTCCACCTCAGCCTTCCAAGTAACTGGAACTACAGGCGCGCGCTACCACACCCAGCTAATTTTTTGATTTATTGTAGAGATGAGGTCTCACCAAGTTGCCCAGGCGGGTCTCAAACCCACAGGCTCAGGTAATCCACTCACCTCAGTCTCCCAAAGGTGCAGGATTACAGGCTGAGGATTGGGGAACAATTCAGGATTAGGTACAAAAGTGGTCATTGTTAGGTGAATTTGACCCTCTTTTTGGTCCTCACTTTGCCTGGTTTGGAATCAGGTACTCTTATTGATGTTATGTGTCCCTGTCCCCTGCGGTGTTTCACTACTGCCAATCACTTTCTTATAATATTATGATAAATATTTAGGGTCTGCTTATGAGTGAGAACATGTGGTACTCAGTTCTTTGCTTCTGTGATAGATCACTGAGTATTATAGACTCTAAATTCAGTCAAGTTGCTACAAAGTCCATAATTTTGTCTTTCTTTATGGCTGCATAAATATTCCATCATGTATAAGTACCATATTTTTTTAAATTCAGTCCACTTTCAATGGGCAGCATGGTTGGTTCTATGTTTTTGCTATGGTGAATAGTGCTGCAGTAAACATGCAAGCACAGGTATCTTTTTTATAGAATGATTTGAGTTCTTCCAGGTATATTCTCAGAAGGCAGATTGCTGGGTCATATGGAGGGTTGATTTTTAGGTCTTTTAGAAATTGCCACACTGTTTTCCACAGAGGTTGTACTAATTTACACCCCACCAAGAATATAGAAGTGTTCCCTTTCCCCCACCTCCTCTCCAGCATCTGTTTTTTTTTTTTTTGAGTAATTGATGATGGCCATCCTGACTGGAGTTAGGTGGTATCTCAGTGTGGTTTTGATTTGCATTTCTTTGATGATTGATGAGGCTGAAGATTTTGTCATGTATCTGATGGCTGCAGGTATGTTTTCTTTTGAGCAGTGTCTATCCATATCTTTTGCCCACTTTTTGACAGGACTGTTTGATTTATTTTCCTTTTAGCATGCTTGAGTACCTTGTAGATCCTGGATGTTAGGGAATCAAAACAGACTGGTATTGGTACAAGAACAGGAATACAGACCAACGCAACAGAACAGAGATACCAGAAGCAAAATCTCAATTTCTCAACCAACTAAGCAAAGCCTCCACCAAAAACCACTGAGGAGAGGAGAACATGTTCAGTAAATGGTGCTGGGAAAACTGGCTGACCACATGCAGAAGTTTGAATCAGGACTCCTACCATATACAAAAATCAACTGCAAATAGATCAAAGACCTAACCTCAAACTAAGAATCTTAGAAAACGCAGAAGACATCCTTCAGAAATTGAAATAGGCAACCGATTTCTGATCAAAACTCCAAAAGCCCATGCCATAAGAGATAAGATAGATAAGTGGAACCTCAACAAAATGAAAATGTTCTGCAAAGCAAAAGAAACCATTAAGAGGGTGGGGAAACAGCCCAGAGAATGGGACAAAATATTTGCCAATTGTATATCTGACAAAGGCCTAACATTTATTTTCCTTATAGTCTCAGTGCCGTTGTCCCAGTTCAGACGCGTATTACTTGACTACTGAAACTGTTTCTTAACTAGCTACCCTTCCTCTCCAATATCTACTCCAATTCATTATATTTACTCTTGACAGTTTTGTCTTCCTGAATACAAGTCAAGTCATAAAACTCCCTCAGAATTCTTCAGGGATTTACCATTGAATAAATTCAGTCTACTCCATCTAGCATCAAAGACCTTTCATGACCTGATTCCTACCTATCTTGCTACTCCTCTCCTGCACCATTTTACTTCTCTTCCAATCTTAAACTCTAAATGGCTTAGTATCACCAAATTCTTCTACTCCATATTTACTTTTAACCTTATGTTTAAGCTTATGATTTCATTCTACTGCAATTGACCAATTTGTGTCTTCTACTGCCATCTACTCTGAAATCTCACACTATAACTATCTCAGATGCCACCTCCCCTAAAGTCTTCCTTGATCTAACAAATCTAAAGTAGTTTGTGTCTACTATCTACTGCCTTAGGATTTTATTCACTTTCTCATATATCATTTGGCATGCCAAGATACACACACATGCCATTTTAATGATCAGTTAGAAACTACCTTTCATTTAGTCAGTTAATAAAATATTAATAATTAACTTTCATTGAAAAGCAATATCTTAAAAATTAATGTATAGAAATATGTTTTGAAAAAATTGCTTTTAAGGATTAAAAAATATTTGAAACATGATATTAAATATTCCAGTGGTTTATGAAGTTGATAACCTATGAATCCCCTCCTTTCCATTTTCAAAGTGGTTTCTCTATTAGCACTCTCTGTATTAGGTGAACTGAGACATGAGGAAGTCTTTTGAGATGTGCTGACTGGTAACTTAGCAATATCTTGCATCAAACATGTGAGGACAAAGAAATAAATGAACATATTTGTAGGACTCTATGAGAAGTTAATATAAAGGGAAGACTACTAGTAACAGGGTAAGACTGAATCTTAGCCAAATGTGAGGCAGTTTGTCTTTGATGCTACTTGGATTCTATCCAGAACACACAATTTTGCAATTCTTTATTTGAGTATGTGGCCTTTTCCCTTTGATAAAGCCTCATAAGACTACCCTCCCAATTCATACATAATTAAAGTTTTTCATGTTCCAGAACCTTCTCATCTTAAACCCTCAAATTCTTCACATTCTTTTATCTTCTTTATATGTAAACCATTAATCTGACAGATCAGTCACTGGGAAGATGGTAACTACGTTAAAATGCTATGCCTACTTGTACTAATTAGAGTTTAATAAGACCTTACTCAAATGAGAGACGAATGCAGTGGCTTGGCCTGTAATCCCAGCACTTTGGGAGGCCGATGTGAGAAGACTGTCTGAACCTGGGGGTTCGAGACCAGCCTGGGCAGCTTGGTGAGACCTCATCTAAAATAAATCACAAAAACTAGCCAGGCGGGGTGGCATGCGTCTGTAGTTCCAGCTACTTGGAAGGCTGAGGTGGAAGGACAGCCTAAGCCCATTAGGTCATGGCTGCAGTGGCTGTGAGCGTGCTGCCGCACTCCAGCCTGGGTAACAAGAGTGAGACTCCAACTTAAAAAAAAATAACATCATAAGTAGTCTTTTAAATAACTACATTTTGGATAAGGTGATGGGAAAAGAGATGGGAAAAACTGAGAGAACAATGTCCATAGATAATATAAAGAAAGAAATATAGACTAAGTCTTAGAAATCTAAAAGTTAAATGCATTTCAGGTCAACAAACATTTACTGATCCACAAAATATAGGAGAAAATGCCACAGAAATTATTTAAGATACAAATCTTTTCTCCAGTGATGACAACATAAAGAGAGAATATTACAAGTATAAAACAACAATTGTAACTTAAATACCATAAAGGCTAAATGGTGTTAGTTTGAAGAAGCAAAATAAAAACAAAAACTGACAAGAAAAAAATGTTTTAGCAAAAGATAGAGAAGAATTTAATAGAGATTTGCCTTATAATTTAAGTTCAGTTTTAGCAGAAAAAGGGCCAGTAAAAAAGAAGAAGCCATAGAGGCAAAGAGAGAACATGACAAGTGTGTTATGTTCTATATTCAGACACTAGCCATAAAGCTAGAGAATGCAAGACGTAATTGTAGCAAGAAAGTGGGAAATGGGGCTGAAAAACTTGGTCACACTGATAAGAATATGAATGTGAGAATGAGAACACAGCATTGAGTAGGTGAAGAAGAACCAATGAAAGTCAGATTTTTTCTCCTAGGCTGCTCAACAAAGAACCTTGAAGTACAACATTCATAATAGTTCATTGGACAGACTCAGATAAGGTTCTTTGGCTGAGAACATATCATTAGAATGTTTAGAGGAGAATCAGTTTCTGTTTCAGATACACTTGTATCTATTCTGAAAAATTTTGTAAACTCCTTAGACGGGTTTATTGGATTCCAGATTTATTTTTTCAGTATTAAAATGTTAAGATCCAGAAACTCAATGGGAAAAATAATAATTAGTATTTGCTCTTGCACATTGATTTTTCCTTGCTTTGGTGTGGTGGTCTTTGGGAGGCCGAAGTGAAAGATACCAACTGAACTGTAAAAATATGTCCTTCCTGTACACTCAATGGCAATAACAGTATCTTGGAAAGAGGCTGTATCAATACAGGATACTTTTATTTCATATGAAATGGGAAAATTCCAATGTAATCTTATGAATATATAGTCTGAAATCGACCAAGTCACCTAAATACAATAGGCTGGAAAATGAAAAACCTATTCAATCAACCATTCTGGCCATTATTTTTTACCAAACTGAGTGCTCATCCTAGCTCTTTGTATATATGGGCTGAAAATCAGCACACTTTCATTACCTTTTCTACAAAAAGAACCAGCTGTTAGAATTCAGGAAAATGAATGCTGAATTCAAAACTCAATATCTCATTATGATGCAATTAAGAATCTCCCCTATATTTCATTTCCTTCCTCTTCAATAGAATAGACCACCTTTATCGCCTCTCTGTATATTCTGTGCTATATGTCTGCTCATACTTCACACTAGATAAGATATAGCTTAGTGGAGTGAATTTGAGGTCATTAATATTTTCAGATCTGCCAGGTGCGGTGGCTCAAGTCTGTGATTCCCAGCACTTTGGGAGGCCAAGGTGGGGGGATTACCTGAGCCCACGGGTTTGAGAACAGCTTGGGCAACTTGGTGAGATATCATCTCTACAATACATAAAAAAATTAGCCAGGCGAGGTAGTGCATGCCTGTAGAAACAAACTGGCTACTTGGGGGGTTGAGGCAGAAAGATCACCTGAGCCCAGCAGATCAACGCTGGGGTGGCCGTGAGTGTCCCACTGCACTCCAGCCTGGATGATGGAGGGAGACTCCAACTCAAAAAATAGATATAGATATAGATATAGATATAGATATAGATATAGATATAGATATAGATATAGAGAGAGAGATCAAATGAAATCACATTAAAGGAATCTTGGAACTGTCTAAGATAAAACTAGTTTCTTTTAGCTATGTACCCTCAACACATTTTACTTACCAAAGGCGCCTGAACACTGTATTATAGGTTACCTAGGAAACATACAGTGACTACACTTAAAAACAACACAAAGCCCTCTAACTGAAGCAGAATGCCATTTTAGAAAAATCTATTTTGGTAACAGAAAAAGAAATGGTTAACAAGTAAATATCAGCACATAGCTACTGTCTTTTTTCCCTCACATAACTCTTTAATTCCTTTTTATACCTGTCATAGAATTACTCATAAAATAAAATAGCTAAAGAATATAATAATGGATCAAGAACAATGGTTTCTACTATCAGTGATGATCCAGTTCACGAAATCTGACTCTGTGATTCCTCAGATGATGTGGTTCCTCAGATGATGTGAATTATATGATTGTCTTAGTTAAGTGTCTACTACAGGTATATGCAAAATATATTGAAGAATATAAAATTGTTCTAGAATAATCAATACCCTTAAGGAACTAAGAAAAAGTATAATCTAATTTAAAAATATAAATTGTAACATACTATATTAATTCTTTACAATATTTATTACTAAAAAATATAATGATGTTATCGCACTATTCACAATTACCAAACTAACAAACATACTTTTTTCCCAAACCACCTAATATAGTAAATTATACACAGAAGGTACGTCCTCATAGCCCATAAAATGATGAAAGACAAAGTGTATACAGAGTGGTTGTTATAATTCTGTAAATTCTCAGCAGCTTGGTTAACAACAAAATCAAGGTCACCTTGGCTACTGCCCAAATCTGACCTACCACTTAGAGACTGCCTCAGGGAAGGGATTTCATAAGATACCCTGAGGATTATTGCAGTGTTTTCTAAAATCCTATTATCAAATCCATTATTACTACTAGACAAACTGATATAACATTTCTATATTTTCAAGGTGCAGTGCTCTCACAGCTCAGCAAAAAGGAGCTTGAGAACTATTTCTGTAATACGATAATGGTGGTGAGGATGATGACTTAGAATTCCATTACTTTTAAATCTACATTTTTTACTCCAGTCCTTTAAAAACAAATATGAAAGATTCCCTATATACAACTGAAGGAAGATAACATTTTTCTTTCCTTTTTTCTCTGTATGAATGCTTATGTTATATAGTAAATAAAAATTATAACAATATGGCTTGGTAAGGTGCAAACACATTTTAGTATTCATAACTCAATTCTGTCATCTCTTAGTTCTGTGTGGTTATCCCTCCAGGTCTCCATTTTCTCATTTTTTAAATGAAGATTAAATCACCCTGCCTCAAAAAATTTCTTAGAATGAAATAAAGGAAAATAAAAGAAAAAGTGAGAAGTGTCTTTCATGATGTCAGTCAAACTTGAACTTGAATGAATGCTGGTTCTCAGTCAGGGTTAACACTGTCAGTCAGGGTTAACACTGTCTGTGAGGTTTTTGCAATGACCCCTTATTATGTCAGTATGTTAGAGCAGTAGTTTTATTTATTTTTATTTATTTATTTATTTTTTGAGTTGGAGTCTCACTTTGTCGCCCAGACTGGAGTGCAGTGACCGCTGCCGGCCACCGCAGCCTCGACCTGCTGGTCTCCGGCGATCCTTCCGCTTCAACCTTCCGAGTAGCCGGAATTACAGGCGCGCGCTACCACACCCGCCTGATTTTTGATTTATTGTAGAGATGAGGTCTCGCTGCCCAGGCGGGTCTCGAACCCGCAGGCTCAGGCAATCCATTCACCTCAGCCTCCCAAAGGCGCGGGATTACAGGCTGAGTCACTGAGCCCAGCAGAGCAGTAGTTTTAAAACTTTAGTATGAATTACTTGTTAAAATACAAATTCCTGATCTCCTACCTGGAATTCTGATGCAATATATGCATGGGAGAGGCCCTGGGACTCAACATTTCTTATTAGTGCCTGCCCTGCCCACCCATTATCAAAGACCACACTTGCACAACTACAAGTCAGAGAAAACGAAAACTTGCCACAACGTCAGGGTTGAAATGTCACAGTAAAAAAGCTTCATAAGCCACTTAGCATCTCCCTTTGGATATCCTACTAGCAAGCCTGTATGTACCAAATTGAATTTAACTTAAACCTTAAAACTGTTGGGGCTTCTGTAAATGACCTTTCTATCTCAAAACCTCAACACACTCATCTTCTCCCTCACCAGTTGCAAGGACTCTATGCCATTAATGTCTTATATCTTCCACCTCCGTTCCATCCTCATTCTCTGCCCCACCATCCTTTGTCTGGCTTGTATAATCATCTCATCTTTGGTTTTTCTCTTTCCATTCTCTCCTCATATCAATCCTACTCCTGCTACCAAATACACACTCCTCATGCACAATTATCATCTTATAACTAATTATAAGTCTACAATAAGGATATGGAAAAATTGAAACTCATATATTGCTGGTGGGAATATAAAATGGTGTAGCCACATTGGAAACAGTTTGGCAACTCCTCAAGTTAAAAATAAAATTACCATATGACCAGCAATTCTACTCCTAAGTATATACCTAAGAGAATTAAAAACATGTCTGCACAAAAAATGTGCACACACATGTTCATATTCATAATAGCAATATTTACAATAGTGAAAAAGCAGAAACAACTAAAATGTCCATCAACTGATGAATGGATAAAAGAGATGTCATCTGTGCATCCAATGAAATATTATTTGATCATAAAAAAGGAAATACCAACACATATTACAACATGGATAAACTTTAAAAACGTGCTAAGTAAATGCAAAAGGTCACATAGTGCATGATTCTATTTATATGAAACATGCCAACGAGGCAGATTCATGGAGACGTACAGTAAATTAGTGGTTGCCAGGGCTTGGTAGATGGAATGGGAAGTGACTACTAGTGAGTACGAGATTTCTTCTGTGGGTGATTAAAAACTCCACGTTCTAAATCTGGGATTAGATAGCGGTGATGAATGCACAACCTTCTGAATATACAAAAACCCACTAAATTGCACTTTAAAAGAATGAAATGTATGTTATCTGAAGCATATTTTGATTTTTGAAAAGTCACCAGGATGGGCTTGGTGACTCAGCCTATAATCCCAGCACTTTGGGAGGCTGAGGCGAGTGGATTGCCTGAGCCCACAGGTTCAAGACCAGCCTGGGCAACTTGACGAAACTTCGTCTCTACAATAAACAATAAAAACAAAATTAGCCGGGCATGGTAGTGTGCACCTGTAGTTCCGGCTCGTTGGAAGGATGAGTTGGAAAGATTGCTGGAGCCCAGCAGGTTGACTCTAGAGTGACTGTGAGTATGCCACTACACTCCAGCCTGGGCGACAGAGCAAGACTTTACCTCAAAAACAAACTAACTAACTAACGATCAGAAGAGAAAAAAATGTCACCAATAGCTCCTCACTCTCTGCAAAGAAAACCAAACGTCCTGACTTGGTGTGCGAAACTCACTCTTCCATAGCCCCTCCTCTATATCCCAGCTTAAGTGAATCATTGCTCTGTCCAAGTCCTGTCATGTGTTTTTCCCTGGCTTAAAGTATTTTTTGCATATCTTTGTTTCATGTTTGATTACCATAATATGTCACATAATGTCAGGGCTCTATGCCTGAATGGTGAGTCAAAGAACACACTATATTTTTTTTCAAAAACACATTATGTCTTAAATTGCGTATGGTGTAATCTCCATTTGAAACATGAACATGCTGAAATCCTAAAAATAAGAATAAGGCAGAATTGTGTCCACTGCAAGGAACAAAATCACTTGGGGTGAGATCTGGTGAATAGAAATGGTGGGACACAGGGGTCATGCCATTTTTGGTCAAAAACTGCTGAACACAGCGCAATGTGGGCAGCTTCATTCATATATCATCCATCATGAGATGGGCAAACATATTGAAAGATTCTCAAAAAAAAAAACAAAACTCACTGAAGCTGAACGCAGCCTCTCACAACAATGCTAGCTGATATACTGATGTGATGGTTTCCTAGATCACTTACCTATTGAAGGAAGTCTATACTGCAAGGGGCCTGACCTCCAAAATATAATTCCAGGGTTTTTTTTGGTTCCTTTCTTACAACGTGATGTTTTCAGGTATATACATTGCAGAATGACTACATCTAGCTAATTAGCATGTGTATTACTCTGCATAGTTTCAATTTTTGTGGTGAGATAATTTAACATCTAACTCTCTTGGTATTTTTTGATACTACAATAATATACTGTTATTAACTGTAGTCATTGTGTTCTACAATAGATCTCTCTAGTCTCTTTTATAAGCTAGAGAATGGGATATTCATTCAATTTATGAGTGCTCCTCCCACATGACCTAAACACCTTAATACCATCACCTTGAGGGTGATTTAAACATAAAG
This sequence comes from Carlito syrichta, assembly GCF_000164805.1. Classification (NCBI taxonomy): domain Eukaryota; kingdom Metazoa; phylum Chordata; class Mammalia; order Primates; family Tarsiidae; genus Carlito; species Carlito syrichta. The sequence goes on along the minus strand of NW_007257114.1, from coordinate 186,279 downwards.
TTTTGGGAGATACAGATATTCACATCATAGCTGCATGTGTGTGTATGCTCATATGTGAGTTATGTATGCTTTGTGAAAGAATTATTTGTGGTATTTTATATTGTCTTTGCAGTGGACACAATTCAGATGAAAAGTCCTCAAAGGAAAACACTTTGCCAGTGCAGAAGAGGTGAAACAAAATACTGCAGAAGCACTGAAAGGCATCAAAATTGACAAGTTCAAAAGCTGTTTTGAGCCGTGGAAAAAGCACAGGTGTATTGCATTAAATGGAGAGTACTTTGAAGGTAACTAAAGTTTAAACATGTAAGAATAAGTACACAATTTTAAATAAATTCTGATCTTGGGGTCCCCCCTCATTTGTGGTAAATACAGTTTTATCTGTCAAATTAAAGAAATCAATGATTCTTTTTTTTTAAAGAGAGATTCAAGGGAGCTTGTTTGTCCTTTTACCATGTGAGGACACAGCAAAAAATGGCCATGTGGGAACCAGGAAGTAGGCCCCCATCAGACACTGAATCTGATGACCGTAACCATGGATTTCCAGTTTCGAGAACTGTGAGAAGTAAATTTCTTTTGTTTAAGAGCCATCGAGTTCATAATATTTTGTTATAGTGACCCAAACAGACTAAAACACATACATATACCATGAAGAAATGAATGAGCAGAAGTCTTACAACTACTCTGTTTCCTCATACTGCTATCAGCAGAATAACTATTTTAGCAGAATTTTAGAAAGAAAAGTAAAACCCAGGAAGCATAACTCTTGTACTATACAGACATTTAAACCTGAACTCCATATCCTATGCTTCTGTCCTTAGCTTGCAAGATATATTTCCTCTGTTTTCATGAGGATACTAGTTCAATTTTCTCTGTGTCCAGAAGAAGATTATTAAGCAGTCAGTATCTGAAATGTACATGAATTGCTTTCCCATATTTCTCTTTATCTGATTACTGGAATATTGAAAGCTATGTTTTACTAGGGAGAACACATTTCCTTCTACCTGGTAAACCTAAATTCCACTTGGTTTCTGTTAAAAACCTATCACACCAAAGTAAGTAAGCAGGAGGTAACTAATAAGCACATGAGACTGAAAAATTGACAAAGTCAAAGCATAGTCTAGGAATGGAGACTCATCCCCAGCTAACCATCATTGACACATACATGTCAAATACTTCTTATCTGAAGTCCATGATACATAGTCATTATATTCAATTTGTGCTCAAAATAGATGCAAGGTCAGCAAAAAGGTAGACTTGAAAAACACTGAAAGAGAATTGTAAATAGCTGAGGCAAAAGAAGAATTTTTGTTTTTTTGAGTTGAAGTCTCACTCTGTCGTCCAGACTGGATGTCGCCCAGGCTCCCGGCTACTGCAGCCTCTACCTGCTGGGCTCCAGCGATCCTTCCGCCTCAGCCTTCTGAGTAGCCAGAATTAAAGGCACGTGCTACCACGCCCGGCTGATTTTTTGATTTATTGTAGAGATGAGGTTTCACCAGTTGACCAGGCGGTCTCGAACCCGCAGGCTCAGGCAATTCACTCACCTCAGCCTCCCAAGGCGCGGGATTACAGGCTGAGCCACCGAGCCCGTCCAAAAGAAGCATTTTTAAAAAATGAACAAATGTTTAGTTTCTTCTTTCTACTTTTCTACATTTTCTACAAGACTATTTATTACTTTAAAATGCTTGTCTGTAAGAAATAAAAATAAGTGATAGGGAATGGGGAAAGGGAGATGTTTCTCAAAGAGTACTAAGCTTCAGTTAGGCAAATAAGTTTTGGTGATCTATTGTACAGCATGGGGATAACAATTCACTGTGTGGCCGGGTGCAGTGGCTAAAGTCTGTAATTCCAGCACTTTGGGGGGCCGGGTGAAAGAATTGCCTGAACCTGAAGATTCGAGACCTGGGCAACATTGTGAGAATTCGTCTCTACAATAAATAAAAAAATTAGTCCTCGTGAGGTAGCGTGCGCCTGTAGTTCTGGTTACTGTGAAGGTTGAGGTGGAAGGATCGCTGGAGCCCAGCAGGTGGATGCTGGGGTGGCCATGAGCATGCCATTGCACTCCAGCCTGGGCACACGGAGCAAGACTCCAACTCAAAAAAAAATGTGTTGTGTAATTCAAAATGTTAAAAGAATAGATTTTAAATGTTCTTGCCACAAAAATGCGAGATAATAAATGTATAAATTAGTTTAATAATTCCACAATGTATGTATATTAAAACATCACATAGTTTCCCATATATATATATATATATATATAATTATTATTTGCAAATTAAAAGTAAAATTCAAAAAATACACTTATTTTTTTTGAGGATGACATCAAGTATGTATCACTCACTACAGGGGTCAAAATCCATTCTGAGTATTGACATCTTATTTGTTAAGCAAGATATATTTAATCATGCCAACTGTAATACAGACACTAGTGATACATAAAAATTGAAATAGGTTAAATGTAACTAACTCTGTTCTCACCACAACTGTATTTCATCTATTCAGCAAGGCTTCCAAGTCAACCTGTCAAGACTCATCATCTTTGCACAACACACACAGACAAGATACTTAAAAGTTTTAAGAATTTTATTACAATCACTATGTCCTTGGGTGATTATAATAAGCAATGATACATTCTTACAGTATTAAAGATAAAAACAGAATCATCATTACTACTTTAGGAAAGAAACAATGCTAAGAATTAAATGTCATATTCTAAAGGAATCCACAAGCTATGTTTGCTTAGGGCAGTACAACTACCAAGGTGCATATAAAAGAATATCACTTTCTCCACTGATTTACATTCTAGCATTGGTGATAAGATTTAAGTAATTATTTTGTACGACACTCTTACTACTGTGCCTGAGAGAGAAAAAAAAGGAAGGAAAGTCTTTAAATTTTCAGTCACAAAACTCAATTATGTTTTTTTTAATTAACCTATTCTATCTTCACAATAATTTCATGAGTTACATAGGTGTCATAAACCTCATTTTATAGTTGATCAAATAATTTTAGGATGTATTTGGCTAGAATGAGATGTCCCCATCCCACAACTGTGAGCTCTTTGAGAGTAAGGACATCCTATACCAAGCATACATACTTTTGGCATATGGCTGATACACAATACATTTTATGGATCTAAATGAATTAAATTATGGAAAATTGAACCTTTGGAGTGTTAAGCACCCAGAATAAAAAGATGAAAGAATTGAGATTTGAACTCCAGAATTTCTTTCCATTTTACCAAGCCATATTGGCATAATGTTTACTTATATGATGGTATAAAATAAGGGCTTGAGAAAAGGAGGGAAAAAATTATTACCTTCTTCCAATTATGAGTGGGAAATTCTTCACATTTTTTTATAACTGTCTGCCCTCATTCACACAGGAATTGAAAGAGCTAAAATTTAAATTATGTGGATATTTTGGTCCCAAAGATTTTCTGCCACCTCATAACCAGTTATTAGACAATCTTATGTGTCCTGAAAATTACAGATTTTGACTTTTTAGGAACTCTAAAATTGTTTCTTAGAATAGTATTACTAGGTTATAATTCCAGTCTTACTTAATAGTAAGTAATACAACATTTTGAAAATTAATTACAGATGCTGGACACTAAGAAAATACATTTTATTTATATATTTATTCATTCATTCATTCTTTCATTCATTTTTGAGTTGGGATTTCATTCTGTTGCCCAGGCTGGAATACAGAGGCTTGTCACAACCATCATTACTCAAGACAGCCTCAATCTCCTGGGCTCAGGTGATCCTTCTACCTCAGCATCCTGAATAGGTGGGAATGCAGGTATGCACCACTACCCACAGCTTTTTTTGTTTGTTTGTTTTTGGTAGAGGTGAGGTTTCACTATGTTGCACAAGCTGGTCTCAAACTCCTGGGCTCAAGCAAACTGCCCGCCTTGACCTCCCAATGTGCTGGGATTACTGGAGTAAGCCACCGCACCTCACAGAAAATCCATTTTAAATAGCATACAATGAAGTAAACATATATTCCTATGAAACTTTTAAAAATGGCTACTAATATTAGAAGTAATTTGAATATAAACAAACTGAAGTATACTATTTTCATATAGCTTTGGCACATTATTTTAATGAAAGAGATTTACTCATGGAATCTGAGAACAAAAGTCTTGCATTATATTGATTAGAAGTTATACATGTGAAAAGTTTGAAAAAGTCACATTGACTTTAGTTTTCTTATCTGTAAATAAATAAATCTTCCTTTGTGTGCTTTATATAACTGTGGTCAATATTAGATGATATATTATGTGAGAAAGAATGCTGTAAACTTTAAACTGCAGTGCACATGATGAAGATTATTATCTAATACCTTGCTACATAAACTGTGGTCACAGTACAGTGGCATCAACATCCCTAGGAACTGAACTGAAATGAAGAATCCCAGATCTCATTCCAAACCTACTGAATCAAAATGTACATTTTAATAATATTGTCAAGTCGTCTTACTCAGATTTAAGTTGGAAAGTGGTAATCTATCATAAGATCCAATGTTATCACTCAGTATTAAAAATATGTTGACACCCCAATTATATAATGTGAAGCTTAAGCAAATTCATGAGCACTAATTTATACAGATACATTTTGGTGTTACTATTTCATATTCTAATTATATACTCCTCTACCCAAATGTTCTGGCATATTTTCATTTATGTTTTTCTGTGCCACTGTATGTCGCATTGGACTACACATCCCTAGAAATGCCTTCAAATACTTAATTCAATGCCCAGTAAGTATATAAAACTAGCCTTAAGAAATAGTGATGATAATATTGTAATCTAGCAAGAATTAGAGAAAAGAATACTTGACTACCTCAAATGCAGAGCTACGATGAAAGTAGGAAATTCTCAGTAACGTTAGCTCCAATTCACCTGAAAATAACTCTCAGAATAGAAAAAAAAAAAAAAGGTTGTTATTTAATATTCTTGAGTACCCACAGTTAATTTTTATGAGGTCTTATGTTAAACTGACCTGGAACTTCAGGTGGAAAAAAATTATTCTTTCTTTTTATCTCTCTCTCTCTCTCTCTTTTTGAGTTTGGGCTTACTCTGTTTCCCAGGCTGGAGTGCAGTGCCACGCTAACAGCCACCACAGTCTTGATCTGTTTCGCTCAGGTGATCCTTCCATCTCAGCCTTCCAAGTAACTGGAACTACAGACACGAGTCACCACGCCCAGATAATTTGTTGGTTTATTGTAAAGACGAGGTCTCAGCAAGTTGCCCAGACTGGTTTCAGGCAATCCTCTCTCCTCGGCCTCCCAAAGTGCTGGGATTACAGGCTTGAGTCACAGTGCCCAGTCTCTCTCTCTCTCTCTCTCTCTCTCTCTCTCTCTCTCTCACTGTCATAGGGTCAAAACTCAGTGTATAATTTTGATAGAATGGAAGGACGACTTAAAATACACAGAATGACAAATGAAATTGATTCAGTGTGTCAGTGATGATGATCTCTCAGTTTGTGAAAGTAAGGGTGAAAAATATAGACAGTAGAAATAGTCTCAGAACTTTCAAAAACAGAAATGAAAGTTTTAATAAAACTGAACACTTAAAGCAAAAGATGACCTACTTAAGAAAATCATTTACCTTTCTAATTTTTAAACACCTGAATTAGTTTAGATTTATGGTCTCTAGGCATTGCTTAATTTGTTTAAATGTGAAAGATGGAAAATTCACCTGTAGTAATATCCTTGACTAATTTTATCTATGAGGAGAAAATTATTTCTGACAGAATTCTGAATTTTCTCTATTCTAAATGCTGTTGATATGTTATTGATGCAGGTTTCAGCCATGCTGAACAAATCTTAAAATACATGAAAAATCTGAAAATGGCTATTGGACAGTGACAGGCCCCTTTTTTACTAAGCTAATATTTGAAAATCAAGAATCACAAAGCATCAATAAAACAATGAGAAAAGGCAAGAGCTTGAGTGGCAAAATGCACCTTGGAACTCCAAACACTGTCTATTTGTATTTTCATGTATTTACATTAGGGCTTGTTGTAATGAGAGGGAGTGAATGTAAAACTAGAAAACAAACATACAGTAAGACTAGATTAATCAACTCACACAATACAAATGACAGACTAGCAGGAAACATAGACCAAATTCAGTATTGCCTACTCCTTATGAGATGCAGAGCTAATTCCTCTGGTAGACTTCTAGAGTGATTCATTCCTCATTGCCTCAGACAAAACTAATTCTCAAAAAATATTCATTTGAAATAAATATTGACAAGTGCTCCATAATTTTTCCACAATTCAATAGTAAATCAAATACTTTTTTTTTTATCATGTCTTCCCATAACAAGGTGGTATCTTTGAAATCCAGACATTGAGATGTATGGTTGCTTTTTCCGGTATAGTTTGCTTTCCAACGAAGGACAATGGGTGAAAAATGAATTTACCTATTAATCTGTCAGTCTTCGTTTTTTCACTACCAGCCTGTATCACCAGGTTATTTTCTTACTCTAAGTTTTGTGACCTCTACGACAAGATAACTGGGTTAGAAAAAAATAATAAAAGTTTTGTTAAAAAGACTTCAGTTATATTATCTGATATGCATAACAACCCAGTCACTGGACAGACCTGTAAATAGAGGCTTGAGGGAATGAGGTGATTAATCTTTAAAAAAAAAGTAGAGCTGGAAATGGATTCCAGGTACTTAACGTTACAAATGCATTGCTGTTTTCATCAATCTATGGTCACTTCAAAGGATTTTACTGATCAAAAGTTTACTCTACCTCAGTGAATTCTTGCAGTCATTCCACATCCTAATCTTCCTCGAAAACATCATCAATGAAAATCTTTGGACAGTGCTAAGGCTATCAATGGTGCATTTGGGATGGCTGAGGCTCATGCTGAATCATGCCTATGCTAATCTAATTCTCCCAAACCTGATGAGAAGTAAATTTTCTACAGTACTTATTTGGGAAGGTAGCCCAGGATCGTGGAAAAAGGAGAAATTTTGAGTCATACAGATCAAAGTTCCAATCCCACAGAATAAGCTTGCTTAGTGCACAACTTTAAAAAATCTTCTTACATATGAAAAGATATACTGTCCATGTACAGCATCTTGAAGTGTATATGAATCAAAATGTCAATTGAGATCAATAAATATCTGTGGGATGAATAAGATGTAGCTCCTTCCTCTTCTCTATTTGACTTGCATACAAATGATAGCACTGTCATATGCTATTCGAGATTAATTATAAGAAAAATCATGTAAATGGGTCTATTTTCTTTGCATTGACTACTCCAGCACTACTGATTTCTATGGATTTGTTTGTCCATCTAAGTAAGGTCAAGTCTGACTTCTTATACTGAATTTTAGTGAAGAGATTGACAATGAGAAAATTGCTTTTTTTTCTTTTTTGAGTTGGAGTATCACTCTGTCGCCCAGACTGGAGTACAGTGGCCACTCCCGGCCACCTCAGCCTCGACCCTCTGGGCTCCGGCGATCCTTCCGCCTCAGTCTTCCAAGTAGCCGGAATTACAGGCATGTGCACCACGCCCGGCTGATTTTTTGATTTATTGTAGAGATGAGATCTCGCTGCCCAGGCGGGTCTCGAACCCGCGAGCTCAGGCAATCCACTCACCTCAGCCTCCCAAAGGTGCAGGATTACAGGCTGAGCCACCGAGCCCGGCGAAAATTACTTTTTTAATGCCAATTTGGGATAAAACCATAAATTAAGTGAAGCTATTCTAGCAACAGCTTTCCAAGTGTGTGACAGACTACTAATTCTGCTGGTGGTGTAACTCAAGTGACAAGTTTAAGGTTGGAAAGCCCCAGTGAATATCTGAGCACTTAGTGGAAGCAGGTAAAATGAAAGGTAAGAAATTTGTATGGGAGAGTAAGGATGCAGGAAGAGAGATCTCAGAAACAATAAAGTTTTCTAATGGAAGTTCAAGATATGACCATCTTAGTAGAGCAAAACTCAGCAAGAAAACTTGTCTTATAAATTTTTCATAGACCTTGTGCGAGCTTAAATCCCTGTCCTTATGGTAATCCATTAGTATGCTGAAGCCTCAGAGGAAATAGGGAAAAACAGGTGCATTCATGCTTGATTTTTCCATATGTTTGTTATTCAACAGAAACACAATGAGTGATGAATTCTATATCTAATTGCCATATATTGAAGTCATTTTTGGATTTTTCTAGTCCAACAGTGAAAATAATTACCACTTAAAAAGATAGGTGCAAAAGTAATTGCTGTTTTTGCATTGTTGAAATTTGCCATTTTATATTGGAATATGTTCTTAACTAAATGTGGTTATGCTATACATCATTTTAAAGGACATTTCTTGCTTTTTGTTTTTTGTTATGACATTACTTGCTGTTTATATTTATTCTAGACTATGGAAATGATGTTAGACAAAAAGCAAATATGAACGATTTTCTTTTCTTTTCTTTTCTTTCTTTCTTTTTTTTTTTTTTTTTTTGAGTTGGAGTCTTACCACTCTGTCGCCTAGGCTGGAGTGCAGTGGCACACTCACGGCCATCTCAGCGTCGACTTACTGGGCTCCAACGATCCTTCCGCCTCAGTCTGCCAAGTAGCTGGAACTATAGGTGTGTGCTGCCACACCTGACTAATTTTTGATTTATTGTAGAGACGCAGTCTCACCAATTTTCCCAGGCTGATCTCGAACCTACGGGCTCAGGCAATCCACTCACCTTGGCCTCTCAACAAACTGGGATTACAGGTTGAGCCACCAAGCCCAGCCTATGAACAATTTTCATATTCAAGTTCAAAATTGGTGGTAAATCAGTGAAGACATTTCTCAACATCAACAACACATTTGATCCAGCAACTGCTAACGAATATACAATGCAGTGGTGGTTCAAGAAGTTTTGCAAAGGAGATGAGAGCCTTAAAGATAAGGAGTATAATGGCTGGTCACCAGAAGTTGACAATGACCAATTGACAGCAATCATCAAAGTTGATCCTCTTACAACTGCACACAAAGTTGCCAACGAAATCAACGTTGACCATTCCACGGTGGTTCTGCACTTAAAGCAAATTGGAAAGATGAAAAAAGTTCAATAAGTGGGTGCCTCATGAACTGACCAAAAAAAAATCATCATTTTGAAGTATCATCTTCTCTTAGTCTACTCAACAACAACCCATTTCTCGATCAGATTGTGTTGTGCGATGAAAAGTGTATTTTGTATGACATCCGGTGATGACTAGCTCTGTTGACGGACTGAGAAGAGGCTGCAAAGCACTCCACAAAGTCAAACTTGCACCCCAAAAATGGTCATGGTCATTGCTTAGTGGTCTGCTACCAGTCTGATCCACTACAACTTTCTGAATCCGAACAAAACCATTACATCTGAGAAGGACGCTCAGCAAATTGATGAGATGCACTGAAAACTACAATGCCTGCAGCTGACATTGGTCAACAGAAAGGGCCCAATGCCCGACCACACGTCGCACAACCAACACTTTAAAAGTTGAAGGAATTGGGCTACGAAGTTTTGCTTCATCTGCCATATTCACCTGACCTTTCTCCAACTGACTACCACTTCTTCAAGCATCTCAACAACTTTTTTCCAGGGAAAATGCTTCCACAAATGGCAGTCTGTAGAAAATGCTTTCCAAAATTTCACTGAATTCTGAAGCATGGATTTGTACACTACAGGAATTAACAAACTTATTTCTCATTGGCAAAAACATGTGTTGACTGTAATGGTTTCTATTTTGATTAATAAAGATGTGTTTGAGCCTAGTTATAATAATTTAAAATTCACAGACTGAAACCACAATTACTTTTGTACCAACCTAATACAAGAACTCATCCTAGAATATGGCTATAGTGACTTTTACCTAATCTCCCCTTATCCTATGTCTTTTGGGAATACCAACTTTTCACTGAGTTTACAATGATTTTCTGATAATAAAATCATTCTTTTACCCTGAAAACCAATGTAAATATGTTTACTGGTTACAAAAGGATAAAAATATGCAACAATAAATATTAGCTTAGCTCTTACATGCAAAAGATTGTGCTAGAAGTTGCAAGAGATAAAGAAACATGTCAGAAGTAGTTGTTGACTTCAATTTGCTCAGACTTTGGTAAAATAGACAACCTAGTGTATAGTGTTTTTATCACATAATTTGCCATTTTCACCCAACTGAATTCTGTTCCCTCCACTCTCCCATTCCCTAAGCCTATAAGGCTCCATTTAAATCTTATTCAAAAAGTTTGCTATTTTGTCAGAAAACAAATTGTCCCTTCAATTTATCAGAGTTTTTCATCTCTACTTTTTATATTATTTACTATTTATGTTATGATATTATCATACAATCATTATTATTGTTGTTTTGGTCTTGGTCACAAAAGGGATATATTTTCTGTTTTTTAAAAGATACACCCTCTTAAAGCAACTAATCTAAATAATAAAGAAAGGATCTTTTTGAGTTGTCAAGCAATAAGAACAAGTCAATTACAAGGAGGGAAAAATAAAGTTGGCCTTAGATATCTACACAGCAACATTAATTTCTAGAATGTAGTAAAACAATGCCCACAAAACTTTCAAGGAAAAAAAGAAATAGCCCAAGTCGTTAATATCCAGCCACAATGATCAAGTTACCAATGCAAACAAACAAACAAAAAATTTTAACATGCTAAGATTCAGGAAATATTGTTCCTATGAGTACTTCTTGAGGAAATATTTCACCCAACAAAGAGATATTTTTGGAAAGACTATGTAAAAAGATTAGTACTAAAATTTGAATCTATACTTTTGTTGAACAAAGATTTAAACATATGCAAGAATTAAGGTGACAGAAGAGACTGTAAATGTTACATGCCTGGGTGGGAAAGTGAATAAGTATGGTAATTTTCTCACTTGTAATACCAGGAGATAAAGGATATTTTTAATGCTACAAAGTAAGCAATGAGAATGTAAGTATATTTAATACCTTAAAGTAAAACACTAAGAAAAATTATGTAATTAACCAAAATCAGCTGTATGAGAGGAAGAAGTGATATAAAGAGGTATACTAATTTCATTATTGGTTATAGTAAAGAGTCAAATACTGTTTTTAAAAATGTAAGGTTGAGAATATTTAAACTATAAAAGTTATGCTACTTGAAGAATGTCAACTTCCTAATGATTAGAGGCAACATACAAAAAGACACACACACACACACACACACACAAGCATCAAAACAAAACATGTCTGCTCTATTGATAACTGAAAGCAGGTAAGGATGCTGGCATGCTTTGTTCGTTGCTGAATTCCCAGCTCCTGGGATAGTGCTTTTCTTTAAGGAATGAAATACATATGGGCTCAATTCACATATTTTTTAAAAAGGCTTTCAAGTTGCATCAACTAACAAAACCAACTATGTGCTTAAGTATATCTTCCATCAAAAAAGAGATCAATACCCAAATTACAGTATATCTAGAAACAAATGATAAAAATTTTATCTCAGATAAAATTAGTATTTGTATTTACAGATTCAGTTTAATTCTGATGATATTGTTTATCTAAGAAAAGTAAATTTTACTGAACAGTTATTGAAAATAGAAAATTTAGTATGTTGGTTCAGTATAAAATTAAGATAAAGAAATCATTATCCGTTAGATATACAAATAACCTTCATTATAACTTTCCAGCATTTGGGGAGGCCGAGGCGAGAGGATTGCCTGAGCTCAGGGGTTCGAGACCAGCCTGGGCAACATGGCGAGACCTCATGTCTACAATAAATAAAAAAATAAGTTGAGCATAGTAGTGCGTGCCTGTAGTTCCAGCTACTTGGAAGGTGAGGCAAAGGATTGCCTGAGCCCAGCAGATTGAGGCTGTGGTGGCTGTGAGCGTGCAACTGCACTCCAGCATGGGTAAAAGTGAGATTCAGACTCAATAAAAAATAAAAAATAAAATAAAAGATTATGGGGAAAACATACAATATATCTAGGAATATAACAGACAGTAAATTTTTAGGATCTATATTAAGAAATAATCAAAATACTTCTAAAAGAATCAAAAGAATACCATGTGCTTAAATAGGTTGATTAAATTTCATAAAGATGTTAAATCTTATATCAATTTATAAATAAAATACTAAGGCTGGGTACGATAGTTTACACCTGTAATCCTAGCACTTTGGGAGGCCAAGACAAGGACTACCTGAGCCCAAGAGTTCGAGACCATCCTGGAAACATGGAGACACTTTGTCTCTACAATAAATTTAAAAAATTAGCCAGGCGGTGCATGTCTGAAGATTCAGTTACTTGGAAGGCTGAAGTGGAAGAAATAACTGAACCCTACAGGTCCAGGCTGCGGTGGCCTTGATTGTGCCACTGCATGCCAACCTCGATGAAAGAGTGAGACTCTGACTCAAAAAATTATAATTAATTAATTAAAATAAAGTACCAACAGAATATTTGAGAGAATTTGGAATTTTGATGTTCAAATACATGTAGTAAACAACATTAGAAAAAATTGCTAGAACAATCATGAAAAGAGAAGAGTAATTTGGGGTGGAATGCTGTGATTAAAAGGAAAGATAGATTTAGTGACATCAAAAAATAATATAAAGCTACAGTAATTAAATTAGTGTAGTACTGGAACTCGAATAGATAGTCACAACATTGAGGCCACCTAGCAGTACAGAAATGCAAATAAGTTTTTTTTAAATGTATATTTAGGGAAGCATTTTCCATCAATGGGGAAAAGATGGTTTGTTTTAAAAATTTCATTCAAACACTTGGGCAGCTCTATAAAAATTTTTTTAACTCATTATAAATTCCAAATATTGTTTATAAGATTTAAGTATAAAATTTAAATTTTACTTTAGGTATTTTTAATACATTTAAATAACATGGAATAAGATGGCATTTCTCAGTAGGATTATTTAAAAACTCAAAAGCTATAAAAGAAATTTTTAATAAATATTAACATCTTTGTGTTGCTGAGTCTGTCAAATACATGATCTTCGTGAAAATATTAACATTTTTTATTACTAAAAGTGCCATAAACAAAGTCAACAGTTGAAAAGTAGGAAGCATTTTCAAGGGCTAGTTTTTCTAATATATAAAGAGCTCCTTCAAAACAATAAATAAATCACCAAGATCCGAATAAAAATAAGGGCAAAGTCAGATAACAAAAAAATAAAAATTATTTAAATAAAAGTATCTCTTAGCTCTTCTGTTACAATATGCTAAAAACCCTATGTCATGAAGTAAAAATTAAAACTACAATGAATAGCATTTTTAATCCATAAAATTTTAAAATTTGTATAATTCACTATGCTAGCGAAAGTGTGGGAAAACTGGAACTGTTATATATTGCTTTAGGGAGTACATACTATATCAATTTGGCAATATCTAGCAAACTTACAAATATTCTGCTTTCTGTTCTAATTTTAGTGATTTACTCTATAGATAAACTTTAAAATGTGAAAAATACTTACATGCAATTGTTATCAATTATAATAGCAAAAATTAAGGCAATATAAAACTGGTAAAATCATAAATGGCACAGTCTATGATGTAATACCACATGGTTTAAAAAATACAGAAACTCCCTGCATACTGATAAGGAATAATTGCTGAGAAATATTAGGTGGAAAGAACAAAATGGAGTGATAGCGTGTACAGTGGCTATCTTTTCTAACAAAGTGAGATGGATACATCTGCTTATACAAGTATAAGCAAATAATAATAATAATACCAGCCATACATTAAAAAAACTATAATATTGGTAGGAAAGAGTGAAAAGAGACAGTCAGAATGGCCATTTTTCAGTGAATATAGTCTTATATCTTATGGTTTTGAGTTAAGGAAATGTATTAAGTGTTCAAAAGGAAATATATCATTAACAAATAATTGAAAAAAGTTTAATATGATAAACATGAAATAAAATATGCACAATAAAATTAAATTTTGAAATCCAGAGTACAAGCCTACATGACTCATATTTTGTTAATTTAAAATCCATGTTGTCAGATACAGTCAACAGATAAAGCCATCAATATAGCTTACCCCTACTGATCCAGAGCACAAGTCTGAGTTTTCTGTGGACCAATTTGCTATTTTCTCAACATAGACTGAGGGTTCTATCTCCCAAACAAACTAATACTTTCCCCTTTTGAACATTCTAATCCTGAGACTCATTGTAACCGTGAGGCTTCTTTCTCTGAAGTATGAGTTTCAAATATTTAAGCAGGCAGTAATTATTAATTTGCCTAAGCACAACTTACTGTTTACTCAACAAACATGTATTGGGTATCAATTATATGCTAGGTATCACAGAGGATACTGCAAACAGAAAAATGCAATGATATAGTCCCTGCCCTTAAGAAATTTGCATGGTAATCATACAGGAAGACAAAAATATGGTAGAACTTAATTCAGTTGGGTCTGTGCTAAAATAGTAGTCATAAACAGTGCAGTGAAAGGCCAGGAAAGGGAAGCAGTAACAATGTCCAGAGATCAGAGAGGGCCTCACAAACCAGAGGACATTCTACATCTACCAGACCTTCTAGAGTCGAGACAACACAGTCCTTGCCACATGATACTCCAGTACTAAAAGACTGAATAAATGTAATAGTTAATTTTTTTTTTAATTGGCCAGGTGCCTATAATCCCAACACTTTAGGAGGCCGAGGTGAGAGTATTGCCTGAGACCACGAGACCAGCCTGGGCAACTTGGCGAGACCTCATCTGTACAATAAATCAAATAATTAGCCAGACATGGTGGCACGCGCTTACAGTTCCAGCTACTTGGAAGACCGAGGTGGAAGGATCCCCTGAGGCCAGCAGGTCGAGACTGCGATGGCCATGAGTATGTGCCGCTGCAGCCTGGGCGACAGGAGTGAGACTCCAACTCAAAAAAATAAAACAAATTGTGACTAGTGGGATGAGTAAAGCTTTAAATTCGCAGTTGGAGATTTCCATTTCATATCTACTTTGCTCACTGACTTCCATTAAGTTTGGCTCAGAAAAGTTTTGTGATTTGTCAATAGCTATTGGAACCAAAACATTAGGTACTTTGGGAGAATTCGTATCTAAGTGGATAAAATTCCTAGTTCCTTGGGACATCATCTCGTTATAAAATTCCATATTCTTTAATAACTTCAGAATATAAACATAGTTTTTAAAAATCTACTAGAATAATATCTTTAATTTTAAAATGGTCCCTCAAAAAAGCATGCTCCAAGACAAATGCTCATTAATTAAAAATGTGAATTTCAAATTTGTCTTTTTAGAAGAATGATTAAATCTTCATTAGTATGAGTTTATAAAAAATACTAAAAGGAAAGAAAAAACCCACTGTGACAAAAGGTGGCATCAATAACCACATGAAATGATAAAAGGGAAAGAAATGAATCTTTAGCATAAATGGAGTGGATATAGCTATAAATGAGGCAAACATAAATGAAGCAACTCTCTTTGTATAGTGGATATTCAGATACTCACAACCAAGCAGAATTATCATAAATACAAGTTATGCTGAATTCTGTAAAGCCACCATGGAGTTCTGAAAGTTTTAATATTTTATAGATGGATATATACTCTCTGACTGAAGATATTAAAGACTTATTTTTTAGATGATAGTAGGCTCTTATTGACATACATATTAATGTAATAAGAAAGGCTAAAGCAACTACCAGGAAACAAAACAGAATGATAAGGATGAGATTGTTGATGTGAGAGGGAGCTGAGATTGCTGACAGAAGTTGCTTGCACAGCACAAACCCAACATTGTAGGTGTGTTTTCAGTCTAATCTCAAGTACTCAACAAGCAGATTTACTAATTTGCCACCCCAAAGGAGACTTCAGCAATGAAGAGTTGTTTCTTCATTGTAAAGTATTAAATTGGTAAGTAATTTTGTTTCTCTACCTGGCTATAAAAACAGTCATTCAGAGTCTATTAGCTTAAAGGTCACTGTATTTTGCAGTTACCCATGCATGCAATCAGATATGGCTCAATGGATTCTGCTTAGCTCACAAGCATGAATACAATATTATTTAAAGGTCAGCCAACTTTCACTCTGTCATAGGAAGAGAATTTCAGCTATATGAGTCTGTATGATGTCACTAATTTTGCTGACAGCTTTCTGAATCCACACCTAGAAATCACTGGCAGGAGCATGGCAGTTCAAGGTCAAGAATTTGGCTAATTATTTCATTATACAGTCATTGATTCTACCATATTGAATCAGGAATGGATGCAAAACAGATGACATCAAATATGAAAAAGATTTAAAGAAAAGATAGTCAACAACTTCTGTGTGGCTTAGAAGAGAGTTAGGCCAAAGGAGTGAGGTAGATTTTTGCTCTAAGTAAGACCTTACCAATAATGAGGGATATTGAAAATGAAAAATGGTTAGTTTTTGGAAGTAGTGCTCTGACATATGGTTAAACCAGATGGTGGATTAACACCTCTTTTAATGTCTAAAAAAATTAGGTCACTTTTAATTGGGGCACATATACTGCTAAATAAATTGAATTGTCTGACCCATCAAAACTCTTTCATTTGATTTTCTAGGATCAGTCATGAGAGGTTTTTTTTTGTTTTTGTTTTTTTTGTTTTTTTGAGTTAAACTCTCACTCTGTCACCCAGCGTGGAGTGCAATAGCACATTCACAGCCACCCCAGCATCAACCTGCTGGGCTCCAACAATCCTTCCATCTCAGCTTTCCAAGTAGCCAGGACTACAGGCACATGCTACCATGCATGGCTAATTTTTTGATTTATTGTAGAGACGAGGTCTCACCAAATTGCCCAAGCTGGTCTCGAACCCGCGGGCTCAGGCAATCCACTCACCTTGGCCTCCCAAAGTGCCGGCATTACAGGCTGAGCCACCAAACCCAGACAATAAGAGTTCTTAAATGGAGAATAAATGGTTCAGCAGTGTGTGTGTGTGTGTGTGTGTGTGTGTGTGTGTGTGTGAGTGTGTAGAGTGTTCCATGCTACTTTCTGGTATCAATGGAGCCAAACTATCAACATCTACTTCCTCAAGGACAAATTGCATCAGACCATTAGGTATAATATACATGTTCACAGGCCCTGAGATAAAAATCCACATATAGGATATTAATAAAAATAGCCATAACTGGACTTAACATATTAAAAGTGTACATTGAACTTAAAACATTACCATGGAGAACAACCATAATATGTTCTTTGAAGCTATTTTCAGATACATGTGTGACCCAATATGGCATTTCTCATGTTCTCCATGCAACTGCTTTTACCTATCCTAACATCTTCAAATTATCTGAATATAGGAAGTATCACTATTCATGTTGCACAAAAGCTAACACCGAATATGCTTACCACATCCTCTGAAATGTGGCTTTACCCAATCCTGAGTATTTCAGACAGTTAAGATTCTTGGATGATCCCAAATTTTCTCTTTAATTATTATTATTTTTAGATTGGAAAATATAGTTTATTTAGAAGTAAATTAGAGAGAGAGAGATAAGATTCCTCTACCCAAGGTAAGGGAAGGGGCCAGAGCTAAGAAATCATGGCAGCCACAGCTCAAAGATCACATGGCCAGACCATAGCCTAGCAGAGCAATGGCCTTTCCTTTATTTTTAACGATCCTCTGGACTCATAATAATTATAAAACTTCAATAAATTATTTTAGAGAGCACAGTTTTTGTCTTTTTTTTTCTTTATAGATGTGGTCTCGCCATGATGCCCAGGCTGGTCTCGAATCTGTGGGCTCAGGCAATCCTCTTGCCTCTGCCTCCCAAAGTGCTGGGATTACAGGCATGAGTTACCATGCCTGGCAAGAGAACATAGCTTTTTTGCTTAACACAATAAATTTGGTTTATCACCACATCTTATCTACTCAATGAGCCATATTTACAGCTACACTTTTTATCTACCATTACAATCAGTTATTATTCTTTGGGTTAGCCAAGAATTTTGAATACTGTTGTTTTATCAGTTGTTTTTGTAATCAATATAAGATGATCATCAAATGCACACGAGTCATGATAAATCAGTCAATCATGACTAAAATAAAACTGTTACAATTAATAGGGTGGCAATTTTTTATTGTAAGGTTGCAATAACTGTAGCACAAAGTACTATTATAACAATTATCACAAGTTCATTGAAAAAATGGTATGTGGTATAATGCCCCATGGTCCTTAGCAGATTGTTTTTCACAAAGTAGATATTCATTAAATGCCAGTTGGATTAATAAAATACTATTACAGAAAACTCAGGTGTGAGCTAGTATTTTGTTTCAAAAACTTGCCTGCGATTGTGCTTATATACAATACTGCATGCAGCAACTACTCATAAAACTATATGAGTAAAATTAAGTTTGATCAAACAGTTTCTCTGAATCAAATTTGTGGTATAATTTCCTGACTCAACACTCCCAAAATATTTAAAATATAGTAATGCACCAAAAAGATTTCTCCACCACTTCATGAACAGTAGAGTCTAGAAAACTATCTTTAGTTATGAGATACGGGGACCTTACGAAGACAGAAGTTTCTTTTTTCATCACACAGAATCTGGGTCTTACAAATGACTTTCTAAAAACTCCAGCTTTTGTTGCTAGGGAACATAGATTGTTTTCCATGGTGCTTAAAAGACATTACTTGCTCTGATTCTTTTGATGAGTTGAGACTGTTCACATAGTATCTTCAGAATGGAAAGAATAAACCCTTGTCTTCCTCTGGTGGCACTTTGCCTATTGTCAGGCTACAAAAAAGGGAGAAGCATGTGAGGTGACCTTCTCAATGTTGTCTGAACAATGAAGCAATTATTATAACTCACATTCTATCAATTTTTATGTGACACTGGCCAAAGGTAATTTGGGGCTCCTTTCAAGCAGTTTGCATCAAAAGACATTGAATGGCATTTTCACCAATGCTGTACTATGAAAAAGATTCAACTAATGAGAAAGGCTGGAGTCTAACTAGAGCATGAGAATGTTTTAGAGGTGAATGCCATTACTCTGATATTTTCAAATACATTTTAAAAACAACACTGTTATCAATTTATACACATAACCAACTCTCCATTCTTTGTACTCGAAATGTACACTCTGGTAGATAATATAAAACAAAAAACACAAATAACATTTAAGTTATATCTAGGGTTATATTAAATCTGACACATAACCTAACTTTTTAGATTATGCCAAAATTTGCCTATTTCTCTTCATTTCAATCACTTTTTGAATTTGGTTCTCTACTCCTGGACATGCCAAATTTGGCCAAAGAAAAACAGTTTAAGAAACATGCTTTTGATTGTGAGATAGTATTAAACATTAACTAGTTAACTGAATACTCAGAAAAAATAAGAGTCATGATTTTGATTTGTTGTGATATAAGTTATAGTCAGAACAAGAAAACAAGGCACTTGTTTATATTCTACATTTTATAATATTCTACATTTTATAACTGCTTAATATTATATACCTTAAGAAAAAATTATGCCACAATTACCAGCATAAGAAATTTTGATAAATAATATTAAAATATTACAAAAATTAAATTAAAATTAAATATTTAAGGTCGACTTTGGCTATAAAATTCTAATCATATCTTCCCTATTTTCTACTGACAATAATTCAAATGATAAATATGACATATTTAGAATACAGTCTGAAAGAATTTATCAAACAAAAAGTAGAGAATGATTCCTACAGTCTTCTTTTTCTGGAGAATCTAAACATAACGCAAAATGGAAGTTCTCATCATGCTGTAAAGAATTCAGTGTGAATTACTGGAGGCTTTTTTTTTAATGGTAGGCTACAAAGGGACGGTCTAAGTTGAATGCTTATTTAAAATAAAATATAGAAGATTAAATTCATGCAAGCCAAAAAAACAAAAAAATCACTGACCTTCCAGAGAAAGAGTACATTTCTCCTAAATGCCAAAATCTGGTGGACCATACTTAATTACTTATGTCTAGATACTAATGTCCACAAAAAGCAAAAGTAGGTCATGCTATATCTTCTGGGAAAAAAATATGTCATTGACTATGATAGTGAGTTTGAGAAAAGACAAGTAAAAGCCCTAAACTAAAGACATGAACAGACACTTCTCAAAAGAAGATATACGGGCAGCCAACGGACACATGAAAAAGTGCTCATCCTCACTAACCATCAGAGAAATGCAAATCAAAACCACATTGAGATACCACCTAACTCCAGTAAGAATGGCCATCATTAATAAAACAAACAAAAACAGATGCTGGTGAGGATGTGGAAAAAAAGGAAAGCTTATCGACCGCTGGTGGGAATGCAAACTAGTGCAACTTCTTTGGAAGATAGTGTGGTGATTTCTGAAAGAACTAGAAATTGAATTTCCATATTACCCTATTGAGAATATACCCAGAGGAACTCAAATCATTCTACAAAAAAATACCTGCACACGTGTGTTTGTTACAGCTCTATCCACAATAGCAAAAACATGGAACCAACCATGCTGCCCATCAAAGCTGGACTGGATTAAAAAAATGTGGTACATATA
>NW_007257114.1:165011-165743 GCF_000164805.1 Carlito syrichta | reverse complement strand
CCAGAAGATCCAGCCTTCATCTATCAAAGCTCTGCAACAAATGATCACAAAGAATGCAGCAGGGAAAACAATCAAGAAAACAATAGAAGACAAACTCTCACAGCTGGTCTTAAAATTGAAGGACTGGAGAAAATGAATGAAAAAATACCCACACCTGGAAACATACTCACATAATTTCAAACCACCATGGATAAAGTGAAAATGGTAAAAAGCTTTGAGAAGAAAGGTAGGGGATTACCTACCTTAAAAAAAGGATCAGGCTGTTTTGATGATTGTAGCTTTATAGTAGAGTTTGAAGTCTGGTAATGTGATACCCCCTGCTTTGTTTTTGTTTTTTTGCTGAGAATTGTTCTGGCTATTCTTGGACGTTTGTGTTTCCATATGAATTCCTGCATTGTTTTTTCTAGGTCTGAGAAGAATGTTGCTGGTAATTTGATGGGTATTGCATTGAATTTGTAGATTGCCTTAGGTAAGATGGACATCTTCACAATGTTGATTCTTCCAATCCATGAGTATGAGATATTTTTCCACTTGTTTGTGTCATCTTTGATTTCTTTGAGCAGTGTTTTGTAGTTTTCATTGTAAAGGTCTTTCACATCTCTGGTTAGGAAGATGCCAAGGTATTTCATTTTTTTTTTTTGTGGCTATTGTGAATGGAAATTGTGTTTTTTATTTGGGTTTCTATTTGTTTATTATTGGTGTAAAGAAATGCATTGTCTTTTGCACATTTAT
>NW_007257114.1:78985-164961 GCF_000164805.1 Carlito syrichta | reverse complement strand
AATGGAATATTACCCAGCCATAAAGAAGGACAAACATATGGACTTCGCAGCAACTTGGATGGATTTAGAGTCTATAATACTGAGTGATCAAACAGGGTACTTTATGTTCTCACTCATAAGTGGACCATGAACAATCATCATAATATTATAAGAAAGATTTGGCAGTAGTGGGAAACTGCCAGGGGAGCGGCGGTTGGGATTGGCAGTCGGAGGAAACTGCTAGGGGAGGGAGGGGTACACCTATCAACAAGGGTACCTGCATAATCAACATTTGTATATCTAACCCTGAATTGTACCCCACATCTTTAAAATAAAAAGAGATAAATAAAAAGTCTTAAACTGAGTATGAGTTAATAATGGAGTTACTGGAATACAGATTTACATATTTTGTCACTTTCTCAGGAAACTTTTATTCCACCACATCTCTCTTTTTGCTGCTGATCAAATATTTCAGGTCCTTCCAACCCATCTAATTTAGCACTAGATACCCTTAGAAAGAGCTATGCAGGCCGGGCTCCATGGCTCAACCTGTAATCCCAGCATTTTGGGAGGTCGAGGCAAGCGAGTTGCCTGAGCCCGCGGATTTGGGACCAGCCTGGGCAACTTGGCGAGACCTCATGTCTACAATAAATCAGAAAATTAGCCAAGGATGGTAGCGTGCTCCTGTTGTTCCAGCTACTTGGAAGGCTGAAGCAGAAGGATTGCTGGAGCCCAGCAGGTCGACGCTGGGTGGCCTGAACGATGAAGTGAGACTCCAACTCAGAGGTGAGTGGAATGCCTGAGCCAGCGGGTTCGATACCTGCCTGGGCAACTTGGTGAGACCTCATCTCTACAATAAATCAAAATGAGCCGGGCGTGGTAGCTCACGCCTGTAGTTCCAGCTACTTGGAAGGCTGAGGCGGAAGGATCACCGGAGCCCAGCAGGTCGAGGATGCGGGGGCCAGGAGCGACGACTGCACTCCAGTCTAGGTGACAGAGTGAGACTTCAACTCAAAAAAAGAAAGAAAGAAAGAAAGAGCTATTCAATTTTTTTTCTTTTTCTTAGAGCAGTGAATTCTCCATGAAAAACATTGTCATTGATGAGGAACCCTCCTTGATTTTGCTAGAAAGTTGTGTTTTTTTGCCTTACTCATGCTGTATATTGCCTATAAGTCTAGTGTCTATTTTATTCCTAAATTTGACTATAACATAGGCATATCAACTGATTCAACAACTTTGAAGATATGTCTTTGACATCATCTACTAAAGATGAACACATACGTAGCCTAGGGAATAACAATTATATCCTTATACAAAATACCAAGACAAATGAATGTACATGTCTTCCAAAAGAAAGACTCAAATATCCCTAGCAACTTTATTCATAACAGCCCCAAACTGAAAACAATCCAAATATGTATCATCGGGATAATGGATAAATAATTTGTGATATATTCACACAAAGGAATATTACATGGTAATAACAATGAATGAACTAAAGATACACAGAATAGCATGATGAAAATCAGAAATATTTAGTTGAATGAAAAAAAAAAAGAGAGATACAAATGAACCCATACAGCAGGATCCCATTTATGTGGAAGTCAGAAACAAACAACAAAAATTTATGTGTAAAAACCAGAATGATAGTTAATTTTTGGTGGAGGCCTTTGTCTGTGAAAGCAAAGAAAACTTCTAAGAGTGGTAAAGGACTCCATATATCAGGGTGGTGGTTACACAGGAGTTTTACACATAAGATCTGAGTACTTTGTAAATCAAACCTCAATTAAAAAAAAGCATATGTCATTACTTAGGACTTAGTTTGTACTAGGTATTTATAAAAGAGCTGGTGATATATCAGTAAACAAGACAATACAGAATTGCATGCTTAATTTTGTTTGTGTGTGTGTGTATGTGTGTGTGTGCCTTTTTAATATACATTGGAAATTTGGTAAAGTCAGAGTCTCATGAATTTTTGTAATCTCTACATCTGGCACAATAGCAAATACAAATTTTGAAATAACTAAAATTTTGATTAATGACTGTATGAATTTAAAAAATGTTTACTGATACAGTCAGTAAGTAAGTCTTAGACCGATCTCTCCTTGGTATATTTTTTATACAATTACCTCGTTTTGGTCACCACCACAGTTGACAACCTCTCACATTTATAATGTCTTCTAAGC
Organism: Carlito syrichta; assembly: GCF_000164805.1. Classification (NCBI taxonomy): domain Eukaryota; kingdom Metazoa; phylum Chordata; class Mammalia; order Primates; family Tarsiidae; genus Carlito; species Carlito syrichta. Next base: position 162,796 of record NW_007257114.1, on the reverse strand, counting down.
GGAAAAAGTAAAGAGAGTTTAATAAACAACAGCACATTGCTGCTACGAATAACACCACATTGCTTCTTTTATACTTAAAAGAAATAAAGGTGAATCTACAGAAGAAACAGCTAAAAAGATGTCTATCTTTCAAAATTATGATATTGTTTTATAACAAGAATTTGAATGAGATATTTCTCATGTCAAAAAATAAGCAAACCAGAAATATCTTTAATGGAGCCAAGGAAAAAATTGACAAAATAAAATATTTAGGTTCTTAGGAAAGGATCTGACATACTCAACCCCAGAATGACTTAAGGAAACAAAAACATATGTAGCTAGGTTGGTTGCTTCTAACTAGAATCAATGACTCTGTCAAGATGCTTCCTACTGACAGCTATTTCACAAATAATCACTTGCTTGAAGTAACACAATGATTACCTTTATTTTGATCAATGTCAGTCATAGTAAAAAATTACTGGATACTAAGAAAAAATATTCTGAAAAATATTAAAACTGGCCCAATTTACCCATGGAAATAAAATTTAGTAAACATAGAAATTGACCCTCCTGGTCTTAAAACTTGAAACTCACTTTCATATTATCTGAGTTCCTTCCTCAGGAAACTGACCCTCAGGCAAGGGCCTGAAACTCACGAGATCACAGCATCCACAATGAGATGCCAGACTTCTAAGTGAGACCTCTCACTTGTCAAGATTGCTTTCTTAACCCTCCTAATGGTGGTTTTCCTCCATGAAGTTACATTCCTTTCTCTGCTATATAAATCCCCAATTTTATTCAGTTAGGGAGATAGATTTGAGACTGAATCTCCCATTTTCCTTGGCTAATATTACCCAAATAAATTGCCTTCTTCCCTGGCAATACTCATCTCAGCAATTGGCTTTCCATGTGGTAAGCAATCAGGCCCTTGGTGTTTTGGTAATAAAATTATTTAGTTCAAGTGAGATGTATATCTCAACAAAATGGAAAAAAGCCCTCAAAAGATGAATTATAATAATAAAACATTATATCAAGTGTGATTTTCACATTATTGCCTTTCTAAACATTGCTCTCATTATATCCCAGGAAATTGATTTGGTCTTAACACCAAGTAAAGCAACAGAAAGAAACTAAATAAACCAAGTCGTTTAGTAAACATTTTAGTAATACAAAATTCATTCCTTTGAAAACATATTTATGAATCGAACAATGGATCCAATGATTGTTTCTGATGAATGGCGTATAACACATATCAAAAATCATCTTATCTCCCTGCTTTTGCACAAAAGGAGAAATACATCCTGAGTTTAGATGAAGACGTATGTTCTGACTTCCCAGGCTCCTGAGATCTGAAATCACCCTCTCAATTGCATACTGTACAAAAGTGCTCAGTCACCTCTTTTCAATCACCAGAAGATAATATTTCTGAGAGCAGAGTGACCATTTTATTGATCTTGGAATTTTTCTCTAGACATGGAACTAATCCTATTAAAGAAGAGGGAAAGGAAAGCAGGAAATAAGACGATATTGAGAAATCATGACTCCTGGCAAGAGTAATGTATATTACATAAGTACTTAATAAAAATGTGGCAACAGGGAATCAGGGAAAAGGGAAGAACAAAAGGAAAAGATAATTTTAAAAATGGAAGAAGAAAAGAAATTAACTTAGTTTTAGTTAATGGTAAGAAACCAAGACTTTGAGGAAATTAGAATGTTCTCTTAATTTTCTATAAATACCTCCAGAAATACAGAATTATTTAACAAAGCTTGAAACAAAAAGTTGCATGTGGCTTAAGGCTATGGTTTGGGAGGGACAATGATGTTATTTAAATTATGTTTCAGTCCTGCCCTCTCATATTAATCCAGAGAAAGTATGACTTTTTCCTGAGACACTCAGGATAAAGAAATGCAAGAAATTTTTGCCAAAGAATGATGTGGGGTATAAAAATTATTCACTCTAGAAGGGAATTAACCACGTATTATTGTTAACAAAATATTTGTTATTCATTTATATCTGGCTTAAAACAGCTATTTGTAATACTATTTTAGTATTTTTAATATGAATTAATTTTTAAATTGACAAAAGAACTATATATTTGTCATATACAACAAGATTCTTATAATATGCATACATTGTTGAATGGCAAAATGGAGCTATTTAACATACGCGTTACCTCACATACTATTTTTTTTGGTGAGACTACTTAAATTCTACTCTCTCAGCAATTTTTTAAATGGTTGTTACTAACTATAAACACCAGGTTGTACAATAAATCTCTGGACTTCTTTCTCCTATCTAAATGAAATTTTGTATCCTTTGACCAACATCTCTCCAGTGCCCTGCCCCAAGTCCCTGACAACCATTCCAAATCTCTGCTGCTACAAGTTCAGCTATTTTGGATTCCACATATAAGTGAGATCATGTGGTATTTGTCTTTCTGTGACTGGCTTATTTCATGTAACATAACATCCTCCAGGCTCACTTAACATTTCTGAGAATGACACGATTTCCTTCTTTTTAAGGCTGATGGCATTCCATTGTTTATATATACTATATTTTCTTTATTTATCTGTTGATAGTTATCTTAATATTATGATACATTTTTATAAATAAAATAGTATGTATCCAATTTAATGTGTGTGGTACAGCTATTCTCAGCATAGTGACAGGTAGTATAGGACATTTGATCAATTTATCACTGACGATAATCACAAGGGCTACGTAGAAAACATGTACAGAGAATGTTGATACTGGATTAGTAATAATGTGCATTTAACTTTAAACAAAATATTTGATTATATAGTCAGCAAAAGCCAAGATTCTCAAGCTAATATGCAAATATTAAAGATGAAGTTGGAAGCTATTAAGTGTTTACATTAAAATAAGTTAAACTTCTCTGTCAGTTTGCACTATAATAAGTTTAGTAAGTCAAGAAAGAAGTTTTGACAAGTTAGAGATGTGTTTATATAACAAGTGAAAATTTTCTTTTGATTTGGTTTATAGTGAACACATTTAAAATCGCTATGAAATATTTGGAACAACAAATAATACTGCACAATTTTTACTAAGGTTCAACATGCTCATTCTGCTAAATTCACATAATACCATGAACCAAGACAGAAGAGAAGCACTGATGTAGAGTGGTAAGACCTTGAACTCAGGAGGCAACCATCAGGTTTATGAACTGTGATTCTACTGTCTTTCTATCTGTAAGAATTGAAAAAAATATTTCGTCTGCTATTTCATGCCTTGGTTTCCTTATCTATAAAGTGGAAGTTTATAACATATACATCTCATAAAAGACTGGTAAGGATTAACAGAAATGCTAAGGATAGAGCATTTATCAAACAGCTGGACACATAATAAGATCCCAGTAAAGAGTAACATTATTAAAGCAAGAGAAAATCTTCAATTATTAATATTGCAAACACTATAAGCCTTGCCCATTATAATCTTTCCAGCAAAAGCCAATATATATATCTAGAGGAGAGGCATATATATTAAAATTAGGATCTATCTGGGGAGAGAAAACATTTCAGAGTTTTCCTGTATTGGGTGTATTCTGAGTAGACTGATTTATGGGGGGAAAAGTGTTATGGTAACTAGACAATTTTGAATTATCAGTGCACAAAAGAAATCATATTGATATGCATATCATAGCATAATTTTTTACAATTAATTCCAATTCATATTTGGTGTGTTAAAAAATTTAGATTCAAGTCAGATTCTGTTCTACATGTCAAATATAAGCGCAACTTAATATTCTACTATTATTACTATTTTTTGTTACTTGAAACATCTGAAAAGTCATCAAGGTAAACCTAACTTTGTTGTTTAAAAGCAATCTTTAAAAATTACATATTTCTCAGCCTGGAGTTGTGGCTCAAACCTGTAATCCTAGCACTTTGGGAGGCTGAGGCGAGAGGAACTGCCTTAGCTCAGGTGTTCGAGACCAGCCTGGGTAACTTGGTGAGACCTCATCTCTATGATAAATAGAAAAATAAGCCGGGCATGATAGTGTGTGCCAGTAGTTCCAGCTACTTGGAAGGCTGAGGCAGAAGGATCACCTGAGTCCAGCAATTGAGGCTGCATTGGCTGTAAGCATGCCATTGCACTCCAGTTGGGCAACAGAGTGAGACTCCAACTCAAAAGCAAAAAAATTACATATTTCTCATAAATGACTTCCAGACAGTCATAATATGAAAGACATATGCTACATTTATTCCAAACATAGCCATATGTATACATTTTCCTTGAGATATATTAAGTCTATGGACCATCCCAGTGGCCATTAATGACTACCTGGGGTTATATGGCACATAAGGAGTATATACACTGGCAGAACTCTGGTTGGTATTCAATAGCAAGAAGGTAAAATAGTCCATGACATGAAATTTATAAATGACATCATTTCTGGTGGGGAGGGAAATTGTAAGTCACTTCTGCTATGGCTTAACTTGTGCTATTCCAGATGATGAATTCATTGTCATAAATATTCAGATTCATGCTGGAGAACAGTGAACCCGGCTAGTTGGCCTTTATCTTGTCCTCATCTTCTGTCATTTGCTATCACTGGCTACAATGAGGCATAGTCTTACTCCCTGTGTAACAAGAGCCATTTGCTTTGATTTCGAGTTTCTGATTTAGCAGTTTACATAATTTTACAAAAGCTAAGTAATTGAAACTTTCAATAATCTGACCAAACATACATTGTTTCTTTTTTCTTTAAAGGTAGAATATATTTAAGGAGAAGAAATATTTTAATACTTTTTCAATAATTTATCCTGTTATTGATTTGTACCCTCTATTCAAATCTACTGCTGCATTATTCACACACACACACAAACAACTACAACTGACATACTTGTTTTGGGGGGTTTTTTTGAGTTGGAATCTTACTCGGTCGCATAACCCAGGCTGCAGTGCAGTGGTATACTCATGGCCTCCCCATCGTCAACCTGTTGGGCTCTGGCGATCCTTCCACCTCAGACTTCCAAGTAGCTGGAACAACAAGTACGTGCTACCATGCTTGGCTAATATTTATTTGTTTGTTTGTTTGTTTCTTGTAAAGATGAGGTCTTGCCAAGTTGCCCAGACTCTTCTCGAACCTGTGGGCTCAGGCAATACTCTCACCTTGGCCTGCCAAAATGCTGGGTTTACAGACTTGAGCCACCACACCCAGACAACATACTTGTTAATATATATTTATATATTTTACATTTTCTTATAAATATAAATTTATTTACAAATATATTGTATATTAATAAATATATTTTAGAGAAGTAGGATATACATGCATATCCATGTTTCTCTTCTTTAAAAATGATATATTGTATACTAATTTACATTCCATTTAATATGGCATATGTCATATACTTAATGCACTTAATGTAATAAAAAAAGAACCTGTTAAATGTATTTTGCTCCCTTGAAAATGCTCTATCTCTCGGAACCATTTTAATTAGATCAAAATGAAATAGATTCCTTTTGTAAGCATAAAAATAGTAAAGTAGGTTTGCAAAATTTACTGGAGAGCAATTTTATTTTTTTTATTTTTATTTTTTTTTTTTTGAGTTGGAGTCTCACTCACTCTGTCACCCAGACTGGAGTGCAGTGGCCGCTCCCAGCCACCGCAGCCTCGACCTGCTGGGCTCCGGCGATCCTTCCACCTCAGCCTTCCGAGTAGCCGGAATTACAGGCGCGCACTACCACACCCAGCTGACTTTTTATTTATTGTAGAGATGAGGTCTCACTGCCCAGGCGGTTCTCGAACCCGCGGGCTCAGGCAATCCACTCACCTCAGCCTCCCAAAGGCGCAGGATTACAGGCTGAGCTACCGAGCCCGGCTTGGAGAGCAATTTTAATTATAATTTTACTTTATATAATTATTCACAGATCTATACACAGAAAAATAGCAAAATATAAGAATAATGAGCATTTCTTATGAACCAAGCTAACTTGAGCTCTTGAACTTTTATTTAGTTAGCTTGGATCTAGTTGGTAATTATATGGAAGTTAACGTTAGTTTTCACTAACTCTAACTTCCAAATCTAGATTTTAAGCATAATAGCCCTCAGAAGATCTCACATTTCAGTAGCTGTTTTCCATAAGCTCATAAACTATAATTATGCTCTCACAGATTAAATATAAGATTTTACTAGTGCTTGCTTCTTGTTAAACTACAAGCACTATACAAAGGTAATGTAATGTAACTCAGTTATTCCTGAATTATTAAATCAGTACCATTGCTACTACATGCCTTTTCTAATTTTCCCAGATTTTATTGAATTAAATATGTACTTCCCCATATCATTTGAGGGTAATTGTATTGGCATTAGAAGCCATGTCACAGTCTCAGCATTAGCATTTGGTTACAGAACCAGGAATTTCAATTTATGCTCCAGTTTTGTTATTTAGACCCAACATCCCATTGAACAGCAATCAAAATATAGCCTGTCCACCTCCTCAGTAATCTCTATATCAACGTTAGAGAGATATAGAGAATGCCCTAATCCCTATATCAGTCACACACATATTTCTTGTCAGCATGTACATCCTTGACTTTTGAGTAACATCTCTGAAATCTTTATCCATTATTATCTGTGAGTTTTGACTTTTAAAGTTTTCTTTCTCAAAGAATCGCTTTCTCCATATCCTCTGTATAACTGCCATTTCTTTCTTCGACTTTTGGTGCAATGATGACTAAGTGTAGTTCATCTATATCATGAAGGAATTTTTGGTGCTGATTTTGTTAATATGTTGGGTTTACCAAATGTTCTCCCATTTGATTAGGGAGATTTTTTGCTTTTAAGAATAAAAATAGTACCTTGACAGCAGTTTCCCTTAGGAAAGTGTTTCAGTGGTCACAGTAAATACTGAATTTCTCCATACTTCCTAACAAGAATTACAAACTTACACTTTAGGTTAGGATAAGCAAATTCTAAACAATATCAAGTGTTCTATTTTTAAACTTAGCCTTGACACCATAGCAAATGTTTAAGAATCATATTCCTACATTCTAATCTTTACCTCATTCTGTGAGATTCAGGACCTCTGAAGTTTCCATATTGGTAAAACAATGTTCACATACCAGCAAAATAAACAGAAATACTACAAATTAACGGTGTGGAAAAGGTTTTTTTGGGGGGGAAACAAAAAAATTTTACATGAGAAAAAATACAAGACATGATTATAAATATAAAAAATAAGCAATGGCAGGATCTTGACTTAATACATTTTATATATAATAAAAATATATTTAAGCCATATGGAGTTTCTTTTTTTTAAAGCTGAAGGACATTAATATTAGCTATCTTAGTCTTTTGCTGTGTTGTAATCCATATGAAGATCAAACATTTTTTAAGTATTTTAGTTTTATACCATTAAGGAAAGTATAAAAACAGGTGTGACTCAAAAGCAGATTAGGAAAAATTGGCAGATTGACGGCTCAAAATTCCTCTAGCAATGACATATGAAATAAATTTTGTTAAATGTAAGAAGAAAGAAAGCAGTGAAAAATAAAACTTAGGAAAGAATCTTTTTTTTCTAATTTATTTGAATATTATATGCTGTCATCAATGCTTAGCAACTCAAGAATATATGTGTTACTGAGGATTAAATTTCATCATGTGTACGTGTGATGAGTATATTTGCATTTTGCATGTGTATTTATCCCCCTCATCTGCACTACCATCAGTATTATTTATGTAACTGCAGTTATTCATCTGAATACATCCTAATCGAGAATACAAAATCATTCTCTTGAGAATCTAAGCACATTACTTGGTTGAATTTAAGCAACCAGAGTAGATTTTCTTGTGTCAATTCATTATACCCAAGGGCGATTCCTCTATTTAGTCTCTTTTTCAAGGTCATGGAGTTGAACTTGATTAATACGGCTGCAAAACAGAATCAGAAGTGGAAAATATCAGTCCAGTATTACTGAAGGTTTTGCTAAGAAATTAAATATGGAGAATCTTTATAATGAAAATATCACATAATAAGCTAACAGCTGTATTGTTATTTTAATTATTTTGGGATGAATGAAAAAAAACTATAAAAATAATAGATGTTGAGGTTATGGTTGAATAGTGGTAAAGCACCTTTTTATGTGTAAAATGCTGCTGTCAATATATTAATTAAAAAGAGAACAAAGAATGGAGTAAGCTGAACACAATTCTGTTATTTAAAAACTCCAAAAGCATTAGATTAGAACAAGGAAATTCTAAGTGCATGGGTAAAATGTAATACGTCCCTGACATGTCACGTATGAATATGCATGAGAATTATTGTCTCAGGAGAGAAAAGTAAAAGATTGCTTATAAATGGAGGTGGGGTTAACTTATACTTTCCTCTCTAAAGAAATCTATAGATTAAGGGGAGTTGAAAACTATTTCCTCAAAGGAAAAACAATCAAATATTTCTTCTTTCCACATGAGATACAAAAATAAGATTAATCTTTTCTTTGCTCAAAATAGTGGAAATGGTTTAACGTTAGGTATAAAGGATACAACAATGAAAATAAACCGATTTGTATCGGGCTTCATGTTCAAGGATTCAAACCTAGGATTTAGGGTCTAACGCCAGAATTCTTAATAAATAGTCCACCTTGTAGGAAAGATTGTATGTGATACTCTCATATATGTCTCTAACGCTTCATGGCCTTCATTGTGAATGGTTTTATCAGACAGAAAATACAGAATAAAATATGTAGATTAGGCTTAAATTTATAATTCAACCAGAAACTTATTCCAAGTTTGCTGTTAGATATTTTTCTTCCCCAACCCCAATCTTCCATTACTTGAAGCATCTCTATGATAATTATCAATAATCTCACCAGTCTCCAAAATCATCATGTTAAATTGTCCCCGTGCCCAGAAAACTAGCCTTTCCCTTTGCCAAGCTCCAAACCATCTGGGTTGCCAAACTACAAGATATGATATCAATTTAGCTTGCTCAACTATATCACAGGCATATTTATCTATACTGAGCATTTACAACATAGCCGGCTTTCCCAATTAGGTGTATGCCAATGAAAATAAATGCTATATTTTATAGGCCTTTGATATTCCACAAAATTTTTTGCTGTGCCTAATTCAATGGTAAAGAAATCACACTAAATTGAATCCTCTTCATCCTCAACTTGTTTAAATCCCAGGCAGAACTAGTTTTTTTCTGCTTCAGATTTAATTGCAGAACAAATACAGTGGTTATCAGAATGCAGCTCAAGTATTACACAAATCTCCATATGCAGAATTTACACGTGTGATGGGAGAGAACATATTCCATTACTCTTTGACCTCTCAGTTAACATAAGGCATAAACAGAGGTCCAAGGCTTAGAAATAGAATTTTGGAGAACTGGTTATCAGATTTCACCAGAGAATGTTGTTGCTCTGCTGTAAGTCCTCCTTTCCTGCTTTTATGGAGGAAGCATTGAAGGATTTCACCTCTCTGCAATGGAAAGTCATAGAGGACAGGGGTCTTACTCACATCTAAGTTAAATTTTACTAGGCTCTAACCTGCACCAGAGAAATGTATAGAGAGAGGGAAAGCCTAACAACTAACTGCTTTGATAGCAGATAGGAGAGTGCCACTGTATTGGATAGGGCAAAAACCTCAGAAGTTGTTAGAGTTAGGGATGCACAAGGTTTTATCTGTATCAGATGTAGGCCAAGACGGCAGGGGAGGGGGGTGGAGAGTCACTTTGGATAGACAGAACTAGGGTATAGGAATAAAGAGATCACACCACAAAGATATTGGTTGTGCACCACAGGGCATGCCAGGGCTGAAGAAAGAACCATAAAGGAACTACCTGCAATAGAGAAGCCAGATAAGGGAACGGCAGGTGAGAATTCACAAGGGATCTTTAAAGATCCCATGAAAACACTCATAAAAGAAAAAGATGGCTTTTATATTGGCCTGATCTACCCAAAAATCTCAACTTCAAACATCTGCCAAAGTCCAGGGTTTATGAAGCTGCCTAAACAAACAAGATATGTACTATTTTTACATACCACCTTGGCCCTGGTGGAGCTAATACAGCAAAAGATTGTAAGAGACTCTGAGAAAAAAGAATTCAGTTCTGTGCTTCCAAGTCCAACTACAGGCTTCCACACTAAAGCAAACCTTACCAAGGAGGAGGATCTAACTGTTGACAATGCAAGTTCCTGAAGTTTTGATTGATATTTTGGACTCAATTCTAATTACTGAATTGGCATTGTGCTTACAAATTAAAATGTCTATAGAGCTGTAGAGATGTGATGGCCCTGCCAGACGTTATGTCTAGGAACAGATGAGAAGAATATGCCCCAGGGAATAAAGTATAAGGAGGATAGTGAAAGAAAAAAAATTCATTTTTTGTTTATATTATAAGTATGTTTTTTATCACACTGGCTATACATAGATTTGGTTTTCATTTAGTAAAATGAGTTCTTCCCACCCTCAGGTAATTTTATGTAAGACCAGACTATAGAAAACTCAGTAAGTCATTTCTCTAGCAGCCTGTAGGACAGTCTGAATTGTTTGTCCTTCACAGAAGAAGAAGTGTGTGAAGAGGAAAAAAAAAAAAGTAGCAGTAGCCCAAGAAAAATTCTGCTTTATGGCCTGTCTTCCTGAGAAGATGTCTAATTGATTTTATTAGGGAGGAAGGTAAACTGCCAAGGACAGCAGAGGCTGTCACCCTAATATTTGAAGAATTAGAAAACGTATTGAGAAGATGGCTTGAAACCAGAGGCCTGCCAAGAGGAAGAGAGAGGCAGACTTCCATATAAGCTCTTACACAATGTTTTTAAATTTTACACTCATGTACTTAACAGTAACATCCGGCAATTAACTAATAAACCTTGGTGAAACGATACTATTCATTTTGTGCTGACTCCATACGTGTAAATTAAACCATTGCAATTGCCCACGTGCTACTTCTGACATTTCTTTTGTACAAGTAAGCTGGCAATGGGGAAGCATAAACTTTATTCTTAATTCCTTTGGCAACTGAGCTGCTAATCATGTCGTTAAATTTCTTGAAAGACACTCAAAGACTAGTTTTTGAAGGCAAAAGTAGTTATTAAACTATGCCTTCGACTGCACATCAAGCACTAAAATTTACACTAACGTAAGGAGTCTTCACCACCATTTTTAGATCTGACTGATACAGTCATGTGCCACATACTAATGGTTTGGTCAACAATAGACCGCATGTGGAATGTTTTCAGTTAGTAAAATGAATTCTTTAACAAGATTAGAATACTGTTTTTTGTTGTTTGTTTGTTTTGTTTTAGATAGCTTCACTGTGTTGCCCAGCCTGAAGTGAAATGGTGTAATCATAGCTTCATAGCTCACTGCAGCCTCAAACTCTCGGACTCTAGTGGTCCTTGAACCTCAGCCTCCTGAGTAGATAGGACTATAGGCATATGCTACCACACCTGGCTAATTTTTCACTTTTTTTTTTTAGAGAGTTGGGGTCTTGTTATGTTGCCCAGACTAATCTCAAACTCCTGATATCAAGTGATCCACCTTCCTATGCTTCCAAAGTGCTGGGATTATAGGCATGTGCCACTGTGGCTGGCGAGAATTACCATATTTTTACTGTGCCTTTTCTATGCTTAAATTTGTTTTGATACACAAATACCATCGTGTTATAACTGTCACAGTATTATTACAGTAACATGCTCCAGAGGTTTGTAGCCTAGGAGCAATAGGCTTTACCATATAGCCTAGGTGTATAGTAGGCTATACAATCTAGGTTTGTGTAAGTACAGTCTATGATGTTTGCACAACAATGAAATCTCCTAAGGATGCATTATTCAAAATGTACCCTCATCGTTAATAAAACAATAAAAATCATGTACATAATAATTTATTGTCCTCACTAAATCCTAGAAGTACCTTAGAAAGTATCATTTTTTGTAAAATCTTAGTCATTATGAAAATGAAACAAATTAAAAAACATTAAACAATAAGGTAATAAGTTAAAACAAAAGACCTTATATTTAGATAACTTTCTGATTAATAACTAAGTAAAAATTTATAAATTGTTAATAAGAATCCCATGAGTTATTCATCTGAAGAATGAAAGTTTTCAATAAAAAAAAGCATAGAAGTTTCAGTCATACAGCCTAGAAATTTTTAAACAACTCATCTCTTAAACACAGTTTCCAGTGAATTTAGTAGACTTACTTATCTGATGCACAAAATGGACAATGTGATAGTTACTCCTCTGTGTGGTGTTAAAATGACTGACCTATACTAAGTGTTCTGTAAATAACCCTCTTTTTCCATTCCTTCTCTGCTTTTCCCATAATAAAATTATCCTGGGTGCAGCATGACTGTTAGGTTTCTTTACTTGCATTTTTGACTTCTTGGCACGTTATCTATGTCAAAAAGTCACTACCCCAACTTAATAGGTAGCAGTTATCTGTTGTCAATCATTCATTCCACAAATATTTTTCATGCTTTTTTTTTTCCAGTGAAGTACTTCTCTAGTTTCTTTGGATACACCCATCAACAATGAAGATGAAAATCCCTAAGAACCACTCTACCATACATATACCTATGATTCAGAGAAAATGAAAACAAAAAAAAGATGCCAAACTTCCAAGAATTTCCCAAACTTAAGAAATGTCTCTAACAACAAAAAAAATACCACAAAGTTAAGAGTAAAATAAAAAAAAATTTCTTCTCTTATAAGCTTTTCACTTTGAATCACAGTCATTAACATAAGCCCTCTACTTCTCTTTGAGTTACTTAAGCATAGCATTTGTATTTTTCTACTTTGTACATTTCCCTCAAGTCCAGGAAAATAGTGAGCAGATGATAGTTGTTCAACAAATGCAGGACTGAATTAAGCAATATGACAGTAAAAATGTTCAATTTCTAAAGGTTATGAGATCATTTGAGTAATTAAGCATGTGTTAATTATTTCATGAAAAACTATTAAGTATCAAGGTATCTATGGATAAAAAGTTTTCTAACTAAATTGTGCCTTCATTTAGAGATTGTTTTTGCTGCAAATGTGGTCCCTGAATCAGCAGCATGGCCCCAACCAATGTCCTACCCCAGACATACAGAAGAATCAGAATATGCATCTAACAAAATTCCTAGGTGGCTTATATACACATTAAAATTTTTAAAAAGCTTATTTATACCAATAGTTTATAACCAAAACTACAGGGTAAAATAATCTGGTGTTGCTTTAAGAAATTTTTAAAAAGACTGTAGTTCAGCTACTCAGAAGGCTGAGGCGGAAGGATCACCTGAGCCCAGCAGGCTGAGGCTGCGGTGACCGGAAGAACGCCACTGCCCTCCAACCTGGGCAACAGAGTGAGACTCCAACTCAAAAAAGAAAAAGAAAAATTTTCTGAATTGAAATAAAATAATTGAGTTTTGGAATTTAAAATGGAGAAAATAAACTTCCAGTACTGTATATAAAAACTCCTGTAAGAACTTACTTAATAGCCTACTGATTTTAGGATCAAATGAAGAAACATGTTAGTCCAAAGATGCCCTCTAATACTTATCAAATACAGTACAAGAGAGCATTTTAATCCTATTCTTTTTTTGGCATAAAATCATCATATATACTTAGCATTAGTATGCAGAATGAAAATGAGCTTTGGAGAAAAGTTCTGCAGAATTAAGTCAAACTCTCCTTATTGAGCCTAAAGAGGAGCTGATGTTGTGTCATATTTCATCTTTAAAGCCTGAAACAGTGTTTTCCCTTGAGGAAAATCAAATGAATCAATCCTCTTACCATGTAAACTAATATCTCATTATGAGTTAGATTCTTGCTAAGAATTTGGCATAGGATATTCAGATTTGTTTTCATAAACCACCATAACCATATAGCACGTCTAGATCTCCAGAATGAATAAATGATCTCTTAGCACACAATCACTAAATTGATTTAACATTTTGTGCTAATTTATTTCATCAATACAATGACCTTCAAGGGAAAAAAAAAGAGCCTAAAAGCTGAAGAATACAATTGCCTGGGTACATCATACTTTTTGGACAAGTGTTGGTAGAACAAAGATAGGAGATGATTTGTTGATCTGTTCACATATTCAATGTGGAATCCAAAAAGGTCTAAAAAAAACAAAAAACAAAAACCTTGGGTTCATAATGGCCACATCAGGAAAGTAAAAAATTTGAATTCTATTTTTAATTCTGTCATGGAGAAAAAAGGAAAACAAAAATTCAAAAGGAGACTAATTAAAATGATTCATTATCACATTTAATCCTTGAATCAACCCAAGGAGGAGGCTATTATTACCCCACTTTCAGAAGAGAAAACTGATACACAGAGAGGACAGATAAGTTGCCACAGTCACACTTTACATTTTACTCAACAGAATCTTCATAATGATTAGACTCTTCAAACCTTTGAAGTCGGCCAGACCTCCATGAAACTCTCTAATATGCTATTGGTTATCAAGACTAACAAAGGTGAAATTCCAGAAGTCCTAAGAACGTACAGAAAAATGTCTAGTGAACCTTTAAGTGTTCCTGGGATCCACCGTGTGATGTGGACTTCTTAGTTTCTGTATTATAAGTGTACTGGTCTATGTCAAAAATATTCAGGTATATTAGATCTCACTAGGTATAGTCAAATATATTAGATTTCATCAATGCTTTCTAAGGATATAATCAGTCTTGCATCACCTTCCCTTTAAATCAAACTTCAGGGCTTTTTTTTAAAAAAAAAATTTTAAATCAGAATAAGGACCACTGAAGACAAAGGAGAAATCACAAAAAGCTCTTGCTTTTTAAGAACTGAAAGGACGTAACATGAATTTAATATACCCAATGAGCAGCCATTTTAACATTGCCTAAATCTCATGTTTTTCTAGCAGTTCACCTAACTTACCCTCGAATCATTAGCCAAGAACAGAACCAGCTTCTCAGAGATAGCTATTGAGAATTGTTTTATAACCCCCTCCCCAGTTTGTTTTTTATTTTATTTTATTTTATTTTTGAGTTGGAGTCTCACTCTGTCGCCCAGACTGGAGTGCAATGGCCTCTCCTGGCCACCGTAGCCTGAACCTGCTGGGCTCCGGTGACCCTTCAGTCTCAGCCTTCGGAGTAGCTGGAACTACAGGTGCAGGCTACCACCCCTGGCTAAGTTTTGGTTTATTGTAGAGCTGAGGTCTCGCCAAGTTGCCCAGGCGGGTCTCGAACCCATGGGCTCAGGCAATTCACTCACCTCAGCCTCCCAAAGTGCTGGGATTACAGGCTGAGCCACCGAGCCCGGCTCCCCTCCCCAGTTTGTTTTGTGCTAATTGGCTTTTCTGTTTCAAGTATTAGCCTCTATCCGAAAGAGCCACATTAACCTAACCAGCCCTTACTGACACAGACCCCATCACCATGGCAGCAGTCATGTGATTAACCCACCCATCTGCCTGCTGTTCATCACCTGATGTCAGTACCTATGCATACCTGCCCTCCATGATGACATGGAGCAGACCACCACCCAACCACCTTAACGGCCTGCCCACGTCAAGGAACATATTTAAAAGCATTCTACCTCAAGTAGCCAGCCGCCATTGCTTTTCTAAACTCTGGTGTGTCCACATGGCTCTCTGAGCTACTGCAGTCAAGTTTCTTAGATTTGGCCTTCTCCCCCACTTTGAGGAGGTGAATCAATCTCTCTCTCTCTCTCTCTCTCTCTCTCTCTCTCTCTCTCTCTCTCCACTCTTCCACTCTCTCCTCACTAACTTACTTTCTAAATAAACTATATTTTCCAATCTAACTCCTGTGCAATCCTTTACATCTTTCACAAAGCGCAGGATCGCAGACCAGACACCCACACCCCCAGCAAGTCTGACCTAACTGGAGTGCAGGGGCCGCTCCCGGCCACCGCAGCCTCGACCTGCTGGGCTCCGGCGATCCTTCCGCCTCAGCCTTCCAAGCAGCCGGAACTACAGGCGCGCGCTACCACGCCCGGCTGAGTTTTTGATTTATTGTAGAGATGAGGTCTCGCTGCCCAGGCGGGTCTCGAACCCGCGGGCTCGGGCAATCCACTCACTTCAGCCTCCCAAAGGCGCAGGATTACAGGCTGAACCACCGAGCCAGGTCTTTTTTTTTTTTTTTTTTTTTTTTGGGTTTTTTTGGTTTTTTTTTTTTTTTTTGGAGTTGGAGTCTCACTCTGTCGCCCAGACTGGAGTGCAGTGGCCGCTCCCGACCACTGCAGCCTCGACCTGCTGGGCTCGGCGGGCCTTCCGCCTCAGCCTTCCAAGTAGCTGGAACTACAGGCGTGCGCTACCACGCCCGGCTAATTTTTTTCATTTATTGTAGAGATGAGGTCTCGCTAAATTGCCCAGGCGGGTCTCGAACCCTCAGGCTCAGACAATCCACTCACCTCAGCTGCCCAAAGCGTGGGATTACAGGCTGAGCCACCGAGCAACCTAACAAGGACCACTGAAGGTAAAGGAGAAAACATAAAAAGCTCTCGCTCTTTAAAGATTGACAAAAAAAATAACTTAAGTATATATATCTTTGCTTATTTTAAAAGTAAGCTAGGAAATACCTGTTCAATAACAGAGTCAAGTCTTACCTCAGCTGACTTTCTAACCCATTATTTTTCAGCAGATGTGTCTATATAAAATGTAGTAATATCCCACATTACATTCCTCAGTGTTGGAGAACAAAGTTATTGGCTACTCATCCGGCAGATTCCACAACTTCAGTCAGTGCTTTTCAGATAGACTAGACATTGAATGGAGGACTCAGGAGTTGTGTGGTGCAATGACCTTGCACAAAGGGTGGGATTGAGAGGGGGTTGTCCTTAATTACATTTACTGATAAATAGTGGTGAAGTACTTTGTACCATCGGGAGTCAGCAAACTATGTCCCAGCCCACCATCTGAATCTATAGAACCATAAGCAAAGAATACATTAACATTTTTAATGGTTCCAAAAATTCAAAAGAAAAATAATATATCATGAAACATAAAAATTATACAAAATTTAAGTTTCAATATCCATAAATAACGTTTTATTGGAACATAGTCATGTAAACTCATTTACTTACGGTGTATGGCTGCTTTTAAGCTATTATGGCAGAGGTAAGTAATTGTGACAGAGATTATATAATGTAAACAGCTTAAAATATTTACTATATGGCTCTTTAAAAAGATTTGCCAACCCGTGTGTTAGACACGATGAAAAAAATGAAATGTTTTTCAGCTTAGCAAAAAGGACAGTGACGCTTTCTTTTGACCTGAAAACAAACAGAACGTCTACAGGCTTCCATTTATTCCTCTGTATTGGGGCAATAAAGAATGTGCATTCATTTAACACAATGTTTTGCTCATAAAAAGCACTTTATAAATTAATGTCTTCCTCAAGTTGAAAGTCCTAGAACTCTTTCCCCCTCACTACCTGCCAAAATCCTACCTGTCCTTCAAAGCCATAATGAAATGCTACACTTCCATGCAAACTTATGACCTCTCAATTTAAATTAATTTTTCCTGCTGTGTTGTGACAGCATTCTGTTTACCAATGTTATATGATGATCCTTAATCTGCCTTGTACTTTAGCTATATATAAATTACTTCTTAAAAGTAGAAATGATTTCTTATTGATTCTACAACATGCAAAATATCAAGCATACATAGGGCACTATACACAGCAGACAGTCAATATTTGCTGAACAAATGAAAAGCGGAATGAATGCACAAATAAACAACCAAGTTGGAGTATTTAAATAGGTGTACTGTCTTGTCAAATACCACATAACATAAAAACTAGGAGTCTCCATCAAAGTAAGCTCAGGGAAAATCTATCTCCAACTAAGGTCAAATACTTGCATTTTACTTACAAAGACATATATTCCACTCTAGATTTTATTGTACAAATTAAAATATGCCAGAAAATAGCAATTATCAGACTCAGTAGAGACATTTTGTGGAAAAGGTAGCCAATAAAATGAATATGTTAATTAGAATCTTTGAATACATTCCATTTTTTCTGCTGCATACAATCTTACTCCATCCTATATTACTAACCTGAATGACTCTATTAACTGTGTTATTGTCAAAAGCCAACTTGCTCTATTTTTAAATACTACACACACACACACACACACACACACACACACACACACACCACATGCGCAAATATCCTTTTTTAAAAGCTAATAAAAGGAAAAAGAAACTCAGAAAAAAAGCAATGAATGTGAATTATATCCCAATAAAGCTCTTATTAAAGTAAGAAGCAATAAAAGCCTGAATTAATAGAGAACTAAATTTCTTCTCATTGGTTATTTGCTTCAAGAGACCAGTGTTTTGATGAATCAGAAGGTGTTTCATGCTTATTTAAATTTTTGGTACCTGTAGGTTTAAATTACATGAAACCTAAAAGATTGCCTTCTAAACAATGACAACAGATTTCCCAACAATGTAAGAAACAGATGTTACCAAGGTAAGCAATGGAGATTTAATTGAGTCTTAGTCCTTGGAGAGATGATTTTGTCTGACAGAGAATCACAGGTTACATTGCTGATTAATACATCTCAGATAACTATGCTTGACTGACTGGTAGTGTGGCATTTATAGGAAGAATCCCGGTGCATCATCCCAAAACCCTGATCCATCTTTATGCCGTAACACAATGTGCAAGGGAGAGCTGTAGACTCAGTTTAAAATTCCTATGGATTACACTCTTCAATGAGCATGGACTAAAGGCGCTTAAATATACTTATCTATTTTAATTTCCAATGAGAGTTTCCAACAATATATTTAGAAGATTAATAACATTAGGAGGAGCCAATAAGACTCTCCAAGTCTATGTAAGAGACTGTATCTATATAGCTGTCTCTATGTCTACATGTCTATGTATCTATCTATATATCCATCTATCCATCTAAATTACCATCCAGTCTTCTCTTTTTCTGTAACATATCAGTGAAGATGCTATAGTGGTAAATTTGGCATTGTGGACATTTATAAACATTCGATAAAAAACATGAATGCCTTTCTCCCCCAGAAAATGCTCATATGCACGTGTCAATTTGCTGTAAAATTTACCCAAACTATTCATGGACTCACAATTTTAAAAATTTTACAAGACAATTTTTAATTATAAAATATAATTTCTACATTATTCAAATTCATAAAAAACTTTCAAATAATTTTGCATCCCAAATCTCAAATTTTTCACAATGCATCTTTTACATAAATCACACATTTCTTCTTCTGAATCATGTATTCTATATTCCACAAGGTGCTTAACCTCCCACTTTTTTTTTTTAGAGACTAGGTCTCTCAAGGTTGTCCAGGATGGTCTCAAACTCCTGGGCTCAAGCAACTTCCTACTTTCGCTCGTAAATATTCTGTCTCTATTTGAGTACTGCTGTTCACCCAAGAGATGGAAATCTTTATATTTTAGAGATAAAGCATTTATTTTAAAACATGAATACACAACCCAACACAGTATTATTCAATCTCAAAAGTTCTCCTTAATGTTTAACTTAAATTTTTATTATGCCAGTGACATCTATTATCCTTCCCACCTTTCCCTCATAGGCTAGAAGTCTATAAACAGATTTCCCAGGCTGCACTTCTCTGATATACAATGAGGAACTCCAAAAAAACCGGAATTATCTTTTGGAGGGCAGATCCCTTGTACTACACTCAGAACTTGTTCCTCCAGATCAAATGGTCAACCAAAGTTTTTATCTGGAAGTTTGGAGGTTACATCACAATTTGTGGAAGAATCGTGGTGGCAAATAGGTGACTGGCTCTTTCACCATGACAATGCACTTCTCCACACCATGCTGAGCATTCGGCAACATCTGACCAAAAACGGCATGACCCCCATGCTCCACTCTCCTTATTCACCAGATCTCGTTTCAAGAGACTTTTTTTGTTTCTCCAATGAAAAATGTCCTCAGCGGAAAACATTTTACTGGTGTGGAAGAGGTGAAACAAAAAATGATAGAAGCACTCAAAGGGATCAAAATTGACAAGTTCAAAAACTGTTTTGAACAATAGGTGTATTACATCAAAAAGAGAGTAGTTTAAAGGTGATTGAAATTTAAACATGTAAGACTAAATATATATTTTTAATAAATACATGTTTTTTAAAATAAATAAAAGAGTTTCTTTTGGTTTCCTCTCAAATGTATTAGCAAATTCTGCTGCTTCCAATTTTCCACAAAGGGCTTATTCTTCAGGCAGCTACTCTTCTACCATCTGGGGCACTTTGGTAGACTTTACCTTCCACCAAATGCCAGATCTCTAGGAGTGTGTTTTCATGTGGAATAGGAGGCTATGTGGAATGGAGAACTACTGTCTTTGGTAATGGGTGAATAGTCTACTTTAATAATATTTGGACCTTGTATGCAAATATTACACATTACTAAGTCATATTTTAAATAGTAAATGCCTTAATTTAGAATATTAAAGAAAATTTTTAAAATGTATCTCTTCCAAATCCACCAGCCTTACCTAATTTTATATCTATATTTTCTCTTTTTGCTTCAGGGTATTACCCAAATCACTCAGGATATTAAAAACATTGAGTTACTATTTCTGCAACCTTTCTCAGTTTCTTTATTGAGGATAATAATAGTACCTACCTCATAGAATTTCTGTAGGAATGAATAAGGTAAATGTTTTCAAAGTGTTTGGCACAGTAAAGGGTCCAAAAATGCTAGCTATACTTATGACTAGTTATTCAGTTCCCCTCTATAGCGTTAGATTGTGGCCAATTTTCTGTAGTTGCAGAGTTTACCCAATAACTTTTAATAACTACAGAATATTTCTTTATCTCCATGTATATAAATTTATTTAATAATTTCTATACCATTGGATATTTAAATTGTTTCCATCTTTTACTATTACAGTTAATATTACAAAGAATATTTTCAGGCATATATATTTTTTCTTGTTTGAAATGATTTTATCAAGGCAAATTTCTGTGAGTTGAACAAATGAATGAAAGAGTTGAACATTGTTACTAAGTCCTATTTTGTGAAGAGAAACGACATCCACTCAGGTTCATGGCTAAGTATTTCATTTATGAACATGGAATTTTGTAATACTGCAGTATTACTGTAAATAATAACTTTTGTGGGTTAAAATTTCAGTTCTGTGCCACATATCCTCCTGTGTCCCAAGGTCACTGGAGTCAAGATCCAGTGATTTGTTCAGTAGAAACATTTCATGATGTAAACTTCAAGGCTCTTTTTCTCTGATGACCACAGAGCTCTTTTTTACAGAAATAAAGCTTTTCCTGATGGTTGGAACAATTTCTCACAGCTCAATGAAAAGTGAAAGCATTTTTCTTCTCTCCAAGGTGCCTCAGGCTACATGTAATATGGCACTTAATTTCCTGTACCTTAGTTGGCAATTGTTAAATCAGTTCAAGAGCAAAGGATTGGACTTTCTTGAAATTCTCCACTCATGCTATCCAATTATATCAACATTTCATAAAATACCCTCCCTTACCCGCTTCCATCATTTGGAAAAATGAACTTGTGCAGGGGGGGGACTCAGTCTAAGTTACTATGAACCATAGCAGAACCCATGAAGGGTGTCAGGAAAGAAATAAAGAAGTGAATGCATTGCAAGAACTGACTAGTTCTGGATAAGCCAAACCCAAAAAGCTTATAAGAATTGGTATATTGCCGGGCTCAGTGGCTCAGCCTGTAATCCCGCGCCTTTGGGAGGCTGAGGTGAGTGGATTGCCTGAGCCCGCGGGTTCGAGACCGCCTGGGCAGCGAGGCCTCATCTCTACAATAAATCAAAAAATCAGCCGGGCGTAGTAGCGCACGCCTGTAGTTCCGGTTACTTGGAAGGCTGAGGCGGAAGGATCGCCGGAGTCCAGCAGGTTGAGGCTGCGGTGGCCGGGAGTGGCCACTCCACTCCAGTCTGGGCGACAGAGTGAGACTCCAACTCAAAAAATAAAAATAATTTAAAAAAAGAATTGGTATAGCTTATTATATATAAATATCTTTCAAAACTTTAGCAAAGATAAACTAAAATGACAACTATGTTCCACGCTTATATAACATGTATATTCCTCTAGATCACAGAAAAGGACACTACAATGTTAAAGTTTAGTGAAATTTAGGAAGGCAAGAGGAAGGGAAGGGTGAGAGGGGAGAAGGAGGGAAGAGGGAAGAAGAGAGATGGGGAAGAAGGGAAAGAAAAGTACTCACTAATATGATGTGAAGAATAATTGAGAGATATAGTTAGTGTTGATGGGATGTTAGAATTCTACAAAAAAGCACCTTCAATTCAATTCAGATTGAATCAATACATGGGTTTTTCCTGCCATGCTTATTTTATCAGCTAGTATACTGGCCAGCTACTTCATTCTGTGCTGTGGGGATGGTTCTCTAACACTAAACCATTATCAGTTGATTAGACATTGCCACAGATCTCTCTCCAAGCGTCATCTAAAAGTCATTAACTTTGGGCACAAAACATACATGCATCATATTGGATTACCAAGGAAGAATAAACCTCACATCACAAACTACAGGGCCATGTTCATGTCATTGTGTTTGCTAACACCCAATAGATCTGCTGGCCTTATGTAAATTCAGAGGTTCAAACTTCCCTCAAATTCTTTTCCTCTGTATTATATAATATTTGCTCATTAAATTTTTCATGTACCTACATCAATAGCTGCATTTTTTAAAGGTATAATCACTTTATCAACCAGAACTCTTATTACCCTGATTCTTAGCTGGAAGTTACAATAGCAAGAAGACAAGTTACAAAACTAAGGTAAAGTCTGATTTGGTTCCGAAATCCTGAATTAAACTCCCATGAAAGTATCCCACCCAAATCTGACATTCAACCTGCAAACCCTAACTTACCAGTTTCCACTTGCCTCCCTGTCCCTAGCATTCCCTATCACCTCTACCTTCCCTCTTTCTACTAAGGCCACCTTCCAACCCTTAGTTGCTTTACTTCTAACTTTTCCCTTAAACATCCAGTCAAATATTGCTATTCTGGGGGAAGTCTTTCCCAACCCTCATCCCCAAATTAAGTCAGTTCACTCTCACTTTATATATTTTAGAAACAAATATGAAGTCAGCTTAATGGCAGGAATCTGAAAGACTTTCAGTGTGTCCCAAGGAAGAGGTATAAAACCTAGGACAACAGTTTTGTGGGAAGAATTATCCTATAAGGAATTAGTTTTTCCCAGGCTATAAACTGACTTCTTGGGTTATTCAGATCCCTTGCAACTGCTTTCAAAAATTGATCTTCTGAGAGTGATTCTGGCCTGGGATCTGACCTGGTCCTACTCATTCTCTTCTCCAGGTCTAGGATTTTCTGAGAACACAGGAGAAGGAAGAATATTGACATCCTTCAAGTGATGTTAGGAATGACTAATAAAAATGATGGTGAGTCCTGGAAAATTCAGAGAGTCTTATGAAAAAATTAATGGCTCAAGTTCCTTGGAGTCATCTGAAAATGAATTAATCACTCAGGGATAAGTCCAAAATAAAATTTTTTTTCATATAAACACTATTTATTCCAAGAATTTTCAATAACTATTATTGCTTTTTTGGGGCAGCTAAGCTTCATGGAGGGCTCACTTCACCTCAAGCCTATCTTTGCAGACAGCAAAGTGGGCTGGGGGTGTGGTTATATGTACACATTATCTGATTCTGTGAAATTGCTATGTCAAAATTAATCCAGGAAGCATAGCAGCATGATTACATGACAAAGAAATTTGAACCTGATTACCAGAAAATTACAAACTACTCCACGAAATGGATATAAACCCTCAGCAATGGAAAAGGGATTCCTTGTGTATATGATATGCTTGGTCCTCTTTTAAATGCTCTTTCCCTATTTAGAATAAATAGAGAATAAATTACATAGAGATGAAGCAAGATATTTGTGGCTCATTTGTCACAAAGTTCCAACTTGTTCAATTTTTCCATGTGTGTCAGACCTGGAGAGCCCAAGAATAATCAGACTGATCACAGCTGTTTTATACACATTCATTCTTGAGAATGGAAGATCCTTTCTCAGTCTGATGTCCCTTGACTTGTGATTTGCTAAACTTGGCAAGCTATCACTCACCTACTCTATTTTACAGACATATTGTCTAGTTTCAGAAGAAAAATAACATGTATCTGAAGTTCCACTCTTCTTCAGGATCCTCATAGATGAAGAGAAAGCAGTGAATAAATTTTAAGAACTAGTTTTGTGAGATTGAATTCAGGGCAGAAATAGAGTAGGTTAGGTATATAGGACTATATTTCCCACAGAATCAAGAGCAAGTTAGCTTTTATCACTTTTGGGTAAAGTGTTTTAAGCAAAGACTTCTCTAGGAAGGAATTTACTCCTTTCATAAGAAAATCAAACTCTTCTTCCAACAAAACTACTGATCCACTCTGCTGTTACATAAATGTGTTAATGGGAAAATCC
This sequence comes from Carlito syrichta, assembly GCF_000164805.1. Taxonomy (NCBI): domain Eukaryota; kingdom Metazoa; phylum Chordata; class Mammalia; order Primates; family Tarsiidae; genus Carlito; species Carlito syrichta. The sequence goes on along the minus strand of NW_007257114.1, from coordinate 138,422 downwards.
ATTCAAACATTTGCACTCTATACTCTGAATTTACATATATGAACAAGGTCGAAAAGTACTGCCATTTTTTTTCTGTTAAAGAGCTTCCATTTTAGTGGAAAAGAGCAAATGCAGCAACATATTCTGAAAGAAGGAGAAAGAAAAATACCAGCTGGTTAAAAAATAAAGGACCAGGCTTCTCTGAAGCTGAAGGTGGGCTATCAACACAAATGGGAAGCCTCTAAGAGAGTCCTGTATGCTAGGCAATACGTAGAGTTATACCTCACCAGTAGATATGCTGAATTCAGATTTCAGCTCAAGGAGTCTCGTGACATCTCCTGACATCATTGGTTGTTTGCGTGTCCATGTCTGTGGCTGAAATGCAAACCATTCTCAAGATGATTTATATTCTCTCTCAGGGCTTTGTACATAGTACATCCTCAGTTAATGTTAAATGAATGAATGTATTTCTAACACTGAAAGTGTCAAGACTTTGGAAAATTTACTTCCACTCTAGAAAACTTTTTCTTTAAAAAATTCTGGCAAAAAAGAATAAATGGAGGGATTCAATTTCTGAGTGCAACCTTGAGACAGCAAGCTGGGAGATTGGTTTGTCTGCTTCTGGCTGTGTCCTTCCTGCTCAGTGGATAGATTCAAGGATTTGAGTCTTCAGGATGTCAAGTAAGTGATTTGAAAATGTAGAACTGAAAACAATGAAAAATGCCTGTCATCAGCATCCTAATGATTGATCACCATCAGCCAGATAATTATACTGGCTGAAGAAGATTGTTACAAACATAAAACCTAAAATAGATGCCTCAAGGTTAATACATCCTAATTACCTTTTGTGTCATCTTATACATACTTTGATATTCTATTTTCAAGAAAAAATGAAAGGAAATGAAGTTAATAGATTTTTTTATATCTCGAGACATACCAAAATTATAGGATAAATCTTCTCGATACATTCTTACCTAGCAAAAAATTCCTCCAATACAATAACCTCTGTAAAATAACATATTTATTTAATATGCACACTTACCAAGATATTATAGTGTGAAATTCAGTGACAAGTATATATGTACATAAAGTATGTACAGTAAGCTGTATCAAAAATAAATAACAGAGCAAAAATTTTCAGTTTAAAAATTTCATGTTTGCCAATGGTTGATATACCTTCATTATAACTATACCTATTAATTCACTTGAGAAAAGCTATTTAGTAAAAAAAATAGGAAAGTATTTACAGTGGTGGCAAAACACAGAAACTATTTGGTGTTTACTAAGATGGTCAGAGTTTAAGAATTTGGCAACAAAGACACATACACACACACACAGAGAGAGAGAGAGAGAGAGAGAGAGAACAAGGGAGACAGAAAATAAGGAAGAAATGGTTTCTACTTATATCCTCTATCTAATTATCTGACTTTTCAAAGTCAACAATTTGCTCAAATTAGCATGACTGATTCTCAGTTAGGTACATAATGGGAACATAGTATGACCCTAAATAAATAAAGTTGCTTAAAGCATAGACCTTTTTCAGATGAACTTTTTCCCTTCAAATTAGTTGCCATGGAAAGCCTCACGTTCTTTTCGTCCAATGATATCATCAGTACTAGGTTCACAAGTTTAGATGCTTCTTTAAAATATACATTAAGAACCTGGAGAAGGTGCTTTTGATTGTTCTTAGTGGGAAAAAGACATTCTTAAAAAAGTAAAAGAACTGTCTTTGGCCCCCTTCCTTGCCTGGGAAAGGTGAATCTTTCTCTCTCTCTCTCTCTCTCTCTCATTTATATTTAAATAAACTATATTTTCCAATCTAAAAAAAAAAAAACTAAAAGCAGATCTGTTGAATAATATAGATGATGAAGCTGAGTATTAATGTTTTAGATTAAAGATGATTAGCATCTATTATTTATTTTGTTCAGTACCTGGCATCAGAGTGATGCAGACTTTATTTGTAGATAAATAAAATGTATGAGAGGTCATTGGTTTGGACAAAGTTCTTGCACTAGGCCCAACAGTTCGAACTAAAATGGAGTTACTCATGCTGGATTCTATGCCACCAAGCCAAAGTTAAGTTGTTCATCTGAGTTTCCAAGAAATCAGGAGAAAGGGAGATAATAGTCACATTGCCAAACAGCCTAGTTTTAGCCAGCATATGAAAATCCCCTCTGCTTTAACCTTTACAATAAAAATAACTTTAAAATGACCAATCTGCTTTTTGTTTCCTTGACCCTTTTCTGTCTATAAAACAGTTTCCTCTGCTCAGCTCATCAGAAAAATCATTCTATCTTATAGGATGAGATGTTGCCAGATTTTTGAATGGTAAATAAAAACAAGTTGAGATCTTTAAACTAAATTTGTTGTAAATTTGTCTTTTGATGTATATGTTTGTGTAAGTTGAATTATATTTGTCTTTGGAAATTGAAAAAGGTTTGTGAAGGCCGTATTTTCTGGGTGGGGTCTTGAAAGATTGGTAGCAGCTATACAGGAAAAGGCCCAGAAAGATAATGGAAAGAGTCTGCTCAAGCATTGATAAGATATCCTTTTAAGTCAAGCAAAGTTTAAGTAAAGCTCAGGGTAGAAACAAACAAACAAACAAAAAAACACACCCAGAAATATAGTTTCAGGACAAAATGTGAAGAGGTATGAATGCCAACCTAAGAATTTGGACTTTATTTCTTAATTTTCATGTAATCACTAAAATTTATAGATTATGAGATCAGCATGATCACAATCTGCAGACAATTCCACATCCCAACTTTTTAACTAAGGATGTTTCCTTACTGCCAGCCCATTGGACTGGATTAGAATTTCTGCTTTCCTGAAATCTTAAATTAGCAGAAATTATATTACCAAGAACATCTTACATACAACACGCCACTCAACATAAACCTAGCACCTACTGACAAGACATGCAATAGTAGTTACTAACTTTTCTAGATTGCCAATGTAAAAATCAACAATTAATTAATAATTTTTAAACCTTGGAGTTAAAGAGGCTCATATATGCAATGTTGAAAAGCAAAAACATGGAAATAACTCAAATGTCCACTGACAGGAGAGCTAATTCACCAGTTGTGCTACATTCACTTCAGGGAATACAGTCCGTAGGTAAGCACTGAAGCTGTTTTCTCCTTGCAAGAGCATATTTTTCAGAGGAAATGTATGGGGCAAGTGACTGGACCTTAGGCTTACACAGCAACATAGACGAATTCTAGAAATTTTGTGCTGAGTAAAATGAACAAACCTGTCATCAAAACAAATAAAAATATTCTGAATGTGGTCTGACAAGGCTTGGGGTGTGGATTCACTGATTTTTCTATTCCAGTTTATTTTTAATTTTAGGTTTTCTCATAAATTCATAGTAAAACAAGGTGCCTTATGAGAAAGTAATTCTTATTTTAGCATTTTTCATTTATTTATAAAATGGTTCACTGACGTTCCTATCAGAGAATACATTATTTCTATGTGAAAACGTTGCCTCAGATGTTACAGATGAGCCTGGACCAATGAGAAGCCACAAGCTAGCAGGGAGAGCCAAATTTGAAGGGTGGGCACAAACCACCTATTACTTTTCTCTGACTCTGTGACAAAGCATTCTGTAAATATCTCCATCCATATGTATAACTGTGATTGAAAAACTAAGAGATGATAAAGACAGATTCCAAGAGTAAACAAAGAAAGATGCTGGTCTGCAATAGGGACCCCTATTTGGTCAATACCCTTTAGAGCTTGCACTTAAAGTTTTTGGTCCAAAAGAAGCAAATGTCTTACTGACTCTAACCGGGAAACTATGAATGCTGCTTGCAGAAGCTACTGTGTTGCGGTGCTCACTACTGTTTAAGGGGTCCTTAAAGTGAACATCCTTCCCTCCTTGCATGTGTTTAGAGCTCACTGCCCAGCATCTGTGTGGAGATTTGGCTGTCAGAAATCCCCTTCCCACATATTCGTTTTAGAAGTCTGATGCTGAGAGCGGACCCCCAGAGAGCCCTGGCCACCCCTACCATCGCCGCCGGCCTAGTTACCATCACACCCCGGGAGGTGCCGCAGTGGCCGCAGCCGGCTCCAGTCACCATCACCGCAACCAGGAGCAGCGAGGCCGAGACCCAGCAGCCGCCCGCCGCCCCCCGCCCTTAGCGCCGCTAACGCCAAGCCCTGCACCACCGGCAGCGGCGCGGGGAGCGGTGGCCCGGGCGGCCTCACATCGACGGCTCCTGCTGGCGGGGACGAGAAGGTCATCGCAAGGAAGGTTTTGGGAACAGTAAAATGGTTCCGTGCAAGAAACGGATATGAGTTTATCAACAGGAATGACACCAAGGAAGTTGTATTTGTACACCAGACCGCCACAAAGAAGAATAAATAACCCCAGGGAGTACCTTCGCAGTGTAGGAGAAGGAGAGGCTGTGGAGTCTGATGTTGATTAAGGAGAAGAAGGTGCGGAGGCAGCAAATGTTACAGGCCTAGTGGTGTTCTTGTTCAGGGCAGTGAATATGCGGCAGACCGTAACCATTATAGACGCTATCCACGTCGTAGGGGTCCTCCGCAATTCCCAGCAGAATCACCAGAATAGTGAGAGTGTGGGAAAGAACGAGGAATCGGAGAGTGCTCCCGAAGGCCAGGCTCAACAAGGCGAAGGCGGAGGCCCTATGGGCGTCGGCCACAGTATTCCAACCCTACTGTGCAAGGAGAAATGATGGACGGTGCTGACGACCGGGGTGCTGGAGAACAAGGTAGACCAGTGAGGCTGAATATGTATCAGGGTTACCGACCATGATTCCATCGGGGCCCTCCTCGCCAAAGACAGTCTAGACAAAAAAATAATCAAGGAGATGACACCCAAGGTTAGCAGCCACCTCAACGTAGGTGCCGCCTCAACTTCAATTACGGACACAGATGCCCAGAAAACCCTAACCCGCAAGATGGCAAAAAGACGAAAGCGGCCGATTCACCAGCTTGAGAATTCGTCTGCTCTTGAGGCTGAGCAGGGCAGGGCTGAGTAAATGCTGGCTCTACCATCATCCGGTTTAATCATCCAACAAGAAGAAATGAATATGAAATTCCAGCAATAAGAAATGGCCAAAAGATTGGAGTTGAAGACCTTAAGTGCTGGCTTTTTGCCCGTTGACCAGATAACTAGAATTATCTGCATTAATAACAAACGTGGTTTTTTTTTAAAGCCTGGTTTTTCTCAATACGCCTTTAAAGGTTTTTTATTGCCTCATATCTGGTCAAGTTGAGATTTCTTAGAACTTCATTTTTAATTTGGAATAAAAGTTTACAACTTGATTTTTTAAAAAGTCAACAAACTGCAAGCACCTGTTGATAAAGGTCTTAAATAATTGTCTTTGTGTTAAAAAAAAAAAAGAAGTCTGATGCTCAACACTTCAGCTTCTCTATATTTCAAACTGAAAATCATCAATTTGTTAACATATATTAATTGAATAGACATTGTGCATATAACAGAATATTTTTTAACTGTAAGTTTTAATAAGGTATCAGGAAATAACAGATATTTTAAACTGTTATGTGAAAGATTACGGAAATTTGAAAATAAGTAATGCAGAAATTGGGTATACTGCTCTAAATTCCATAAAGAAGATACAGAAAGGTTGAGGGTGAGAGAGGACTTGAGAATTCCTTCACATCAAACCTACAGAAGGGGCTTCAATAAAACCATTTAGAGATTTTGATTTTATGCCCACTATTTTGGTGAAAACCAATGTCAAAATATAGTGTCATCCGGGAAAGTAGAAAGCAAGCACAAGGAACTGATCCAGTGGCTATATTTTGACTGACTTACATTCTCAAAGTTGGTCAAGGCACAGGAGACTGAGTACCTCTAGGAACAGATGTGGGCCAGATGTTAAAAAGAACCAGTCTAGAATCTTCTAAAGTCCAATCTAAGAGGACAGGATGGTAGGAAATGGGTCTCCAACAGCAAAAGGCTATATGAAGTAGAAACTGGAGAAACGGTCTGACAGATTTGAAGATTAGAAGCTATCACTAACCTGACAGAGTTGCAGTTGCAGAGTTTAGTAAGGGAAGTTTGTTTAAAAACCCATAAGAAAACTACATTAGGTAAGAGTCACCACCAAATATCTTCTTAAAGCAATACCAATCAAGTAACAACTCCCTGCCTCCCTTTGTGCTGTTCTCTCTCCATAGTCTATCTAGTCCTGAAGGGATCAGTCACAGTGGTTAGAGTATGTACAGTGGTGGTGAATGAAAATTTGAGTGGTCTTCCCAAAAAGTATGTCCCAACTAAGACCTGATCGGGGTGAGAGTGTGGAATGAATAACCTTTGAATAAAGAAGGAAGTGTTTATATTACATTGGTCTGGGAAATTTACCTATTAAATGAATGAGTGTTTTCCAACTTTAAGAAAAGTCATAGGTTTCATTATGGACATGAGAAAAAATTTTCCCTGTGTATATATATTTTAATGTATAATGAAATAAAAAAGTCAAGTTGTATTTTGATTTTACCTTAAAAGTCATGCTTTGTCAACATGTAAGTTCACATATATTGGTATATATGTATAATGTACATTCCCATAGAGATTTTTATTTAATCCAGACAGAAGCTCTGTGAGGTAAATATGTACCTCATTTTATAGCTAAGGAAATTGGGTCTAAGAGAGATCATGTAAGACAATTGCTTGAATTGAGTGGATACATGCCAGATACTCCTCTATGCACCCTATATATTTAATTCTCATAATGACTTTATGCCATTATATTTTCCATTTTAAAGAGGAGGAAACTGAGGCACAGAGATATTAAAGTTCACAGCTAGCAAGTGATATGATCAGTAATCACACCTGGTCAGTTGGACTTCAGAGCCTATTGTCCTCTCCCCTAAGCATGTGACAAACAGAGTGAACAGTTATAATCTACACCGGCAATCCTGGATGAGATTTCCCCTAAATCAAATAGTAAGGGAGTTTCTAAATATAGCCTTTTGCCGTTGGAGACCCATTTCCTACCATCCTGTCCTCAGCTGTATGATAAAGACTAAGACAAAGTTTAAAAAAGGAGGAGGGGAGGAGCCCAACAGAGCTGTCACTACCTTGTTGTGTAGTGTGGAGTAAATAATTTCCCTTCTCAGGACTTGAGTTTCCACATCTATTAAATTAGGTAAATGGACTAGAGAGCCTCCCGGGTCCCTTCCAGATTTGAATTTGACTTCCAGCTCTGAAATAGTATGTGTGTGGTGGGCAGCTAATGCATATTAAATTATGCAAACAATTTAGCTTAGCATTTGACTGTATAGCTGATGAAACACTTCTAAAATTTACATTTACATAAGAGATACTCTTTGAATAATGCTATCTTAATATGACATGCAATCAGAAAATATTTTTTATAACGTAACTGGATGAAAATATAAGGCAATTTCATAAATATAAGAAGCCTAAATGTAATTTTTTAAAGAGAGTGTGATGGGGTTATACATAGATTCATTATTATTATTTTTAGAACTGCACAGCTGTTTTGGCAGCTTGTTTTGTGAATCCTACTTTGCAAATGTAATGAGATTTTTTTTTCAAACAAATTTCAGTTAATGGAGCAGATAACACATTTATTTCCTTGTCATAGCTTAGCATTAAATAAGAAATGTAGCAAGAATTCAGAGCTTTAAATTTGAAACGTGGTATTTGATCTCTTTACTTTCTAGTGATAAGATTAGAAAATAACTCAGTATTTTTATTTCTTTCCATATATATTGATATTATCTGTGATTAGAAAATATTGTTTAGAATTTCATTTCCTGTCATGTAAGCCTTTCACTATTTTATTTTATTTTTTATTTATTTTAAAATTGTAGGGTACAGTTAAGGGTTAGGTATACAAATATTCATTGTGAAGGTACCCTTGTTGATGAGGTGTGCCCCCCGCCTTCCCCAGGCAGATATCGGATACCATTAATCCCAACTCCCTGCCCTCCCCCACCCCCGTAGTTTCCAGCCACTGTCAATCCTTTTCTTATAGTATTACGGTAGTTGTTCAAGGTCTACTTATGAGTAAGAACATGTGATACTCAGATCTTTGTTTCTGTGAACGATCACTCAGTATTAAAAACTGTAACCTTTCACTGTTTTAAAAACATTAATTGTGACACTGTTGCCTCTCCAAAATAAATCTCAAGTAGCTAAGGAGAAACTTTTACAATATCTGATATGCTTTAGGTACTTTCTAAGTGCCGAATACTACTGAGTGCTTTACATGTGTTGATTTATTTAATCCTCACGATAAACTCTTAAACTAGGAAGTATTATTGTTCCCATTTGACAAATGAGGAAAGTGAGGCAGTAAGAGTAACTTGCTTAAGTTAATCAGTCAGAGAGTAGGATGTCACCGTAGACTATTGATAGATGCAGAATAAACCAAACAAAAGGATTTAAAATAATAATAATATATGTTGAAATATTCTAATTTTTTATTTTTATTTTTTGAGTTGGAGTCTCACTCCCTCGCCCAGGCTGGAGTACAGCAGCACACTTACAGTCACCCCAGCGTCGACCTGCCGGGCTCCAGTTATCCTTCCGCCTCAGTCTTCCAAGTAGCCAGAACTACAGGCGCACACTACCACACCTGGCTAAATTTTGATTTATTGTAGAGAGGAGGTCTTGCCAAGTTGCCCAGGCTGGTCTCAAACCCATGGGCTCAGGCAATCCACTTTCCTCAGCCTCCCAAAGTACTGGGATTACAGTCTGAGCCACTGAGCCAGGCTGAAATATTCTAAATTTTAGTCACCATATTTCATGCTTTGAACTAATACCTGTGATGACTTTCACTGGAAGTCTGTCATAAGAGTGTAAAATTTATGCTTTTACAAGGGCATTTTATTTATTTATTTAGTATTCTGTTTCATTACAAAAAAAGATTTGAAAAGATCTGCCTGTAAGAGAAGTCCTATTTTGACTTATTTTCTACACTGAATGATGAGACCTCAGAAATTGGCTGTGTGTTCCTTATATTTTCTACAGTTTCTCACACTCAGTGTGTAGGGGTGTACTAGTTTCCTAGGGCTGCCATAAAAATGACCACAAATAGGTGGCTTAAACAACAGAAATGGGTTCTCTCATAATTTTGAAGGTTAAAATGCTGAAATAAAAATGTCACTAGGGCCATCTTCCCTCTGAATTCTCTGTGGGAGAATCCTGTCTTGCTTCTTCCTAGCTTTGAGGGGTTTCTGACAATCTTTGGTGCTCTTTGGCTTGTAGCCGTGTCACTACAGTCTCTGTCTCTATTCACATGGCCTTCTTCCCTGTATGTCTCTGTATTTCTCTTTATCTTATAAGGATACTAGTCAGTAGGTTTAAGGCCTACTCCAAATCAAGTATGATATCTCAAGATTCGTAACTAATTATATATGCAGAAATCCTATTTCCAAATAAAGTCCAGAGAGCCATGAACTTTTTTTTTTTTTTTTTGGAGTCGAAGTCTCACTCTGACGCCTAGGCTGGAGCGCAGTGGTTGGGCTCCAGCGATCCTTCCACCTCAGTCTTCCAAGTGCCGGAACTGCAGGCACACACTACCACACCCAGCTAATTTTTGATTTTTGAATGTAGAGATGAGGTCTCACCAAGTTGCCTGGGCTGGTCTCAAACCCGCGGGCTCAGGCAATCAATCTGCCTCAGCCTCCCAAAGTGCTGGGATTACAGGCTGAGCCACCAAGCCCAGCCCAGATATTAACTTTTAAGGACACTATCCAACCCACTATAAAAGGTGTGGAGATATTGTGGCCTGGTAGTAAGTTGTCATTGAGTAACACCTCTTGAGAGCCCCTATATCAAACACATCTGTGTAATGATTTCACAGATGTTTCCATGCTGCTGAAGGTAGCACTGCAACCTCAGCCTGAGCACTTAGCAACACACAGGCAAGCAGTTTTTAGAGCTCCCGTAGGACTGGGGCGAAGGGATTAGTGGTACTCCTCTGGGTGAAATATACCCAAAGCTTACCTAAAACATAACAAACATGTGCCTTCAGCCCTTCCAAATCTGTTCCCTATAGTCTTTATGCAGTCCCGGGGTGGAAAGGCTTCAATTTCAAATCCTCATACTTTCTGTAATAGCCTCCTGATTTTACTGAAGATCCTGGTATGGGGATGATCGTCTACTTGGAGATCTCCATCTTCTTTCCATGTGAGGCCCATGGCAAGTTAGTAAGAAGAGTCCAGGGAATAATGCAAATTAGTATCATACACTCATGAGATTCTGAACATTGATGTTCTCTGCCTACTATTCATTAAATTCTCTGATAAGGTTAAAAAAGGATTTGCACATCAAAACAGCTTGGTATTGGTATAGGAACAGGCATGTAGATCAATGGAATAGAATTGAGATTCCAGAAGCAAAATCTCAATTTCTCAACCAACTCATATTCGACAAAGTCGCCACCATCTACCACTGGGGAGAGGAGAACCTATTCAGTAAATGGTGCTGGAAAAACTGGCTGACCACATGCAGAAAATTGAAACAAGACCCCCTACCTATCCCCATGCACAGAGGTTAACTCCAAATGGATCAGAGACCTAAATGTAAAACCTCAAACCATAAGAACCTTAGAAAATGAATGACATACCCTCATGGAAATCGGAACTGGCATCCAATTCCTGAACAAAACCCAAAATCCACAGGTCATAAGAGAGAAGATAGACAAGTGGGACCTTATTAAACTGACAACCTTCTGCAAAGCCAAAGAAACCATCAAGAGAGCAGGGAGACAGCCTACAGACTGGGGAAAAGTATTTGCCAGCACCAGGTCTGACAAAGGCTTAACATCTTGGATCTACAAGGAACTCAAATGTGCTGAGAAGAAAAAAACAAACAACCCCATTATAAAATGGGCAAAAGATATTAACAGACACTTCACAAAGGAAGACATCCGAGCAGCCAACAGACACATGAAGAAATGTTCAACCTCACTAATCATCAGGGAGATGCAAATCAAAACCACACTGAGATACCATCTAACTCCGGTCAGAATAGCAATTATCAACAACTCAAAAATAACAGCTGCAGGAGAGAGTGTGGCGAAAAGGGAACACTTCTACACTGTGCAACCTCTGTGGAAAGCAGTGTGGCGATTCCTAAAAGCTCTAAATATCAACCTCCCATATGACCCCGCAATCCCCCTACTGGGAATATATCCTGAGGAACTCAAATCACTCTATAAAAAAGATACCTGCACACGTATGTTTATCGCAGCATTGTTCACAATAGCAAGAGCCTGGAAGCAACAATGCTGCCCATCAAAAGAGGACTGGATTTTAAAAATGTGGTACATAACACGATGGAATGCTACGCAACCATAAAAAAGAACAAAATCATGAATTTTGCAGCAACCTGGATGGAACTAGAGTCTATAATACTGAGTGACCTCTCACAGAAACAAACATCCGAGTATCACATGTTCTCACTCATATAGTGAACCTTGAACATCCAATGTAATACTGTAAGAAAATGACTGACAGTAGTGGGAAACTATGGTGGGGGAGGAAGATGGTATTCACGGTAGTAAATATCTGTCTGGGGACGGGGAAACACCTCTTATCAACAAGGGTGCCTGAACGAAACGTATTTGTATACCTAATCCTTAACTGTACCCCACAACATCATAATAAAAAATATTGATTATAAAAAAAAGGATTTGCAGAAGATCCCAAACTTGATTACCACATTAGCATAGGTTTACATCAGTCATCTCACCATTTTTAGTGGTTCCTCCTTCAGAAGTTTGAAATCATTCTCTATTGTAACAAATCAATAAGAAACCAGATTGAGAGTTCTGAACTAAATCTTGCCTAGCTTGCATATGAAGCAGAAGACCCCCATCTCAGAACTAATCCTTTAATAGTAGTATTAGGAAGATGCTTGCCCTCATAGTGACCAACATACACATGTAACTAAACTGTTAATTTCTTAGAAAAGCACAATGTTTCCCATTTGGCTATCATAATGTTCAGCCCTTAACTGCCAGATCATTATGTATTAGATAGATACACACACACACACACACACACACACACACACACACACACTATTCTGGTATATCAAACAAGAATTATCCTGAGAAATGTTCACATCCAATCTTCTTATTTTAAAAATTGGGGAATTCCTTATTTATAGTGAATAGTCCCAAAAAGGGAAACTAGAAGTTATCTCTCATAAAGGCAGAAATATTTATATATTTTGCTCACTAAAATATCTCCAGAGACTAGAACAATGATTCATATATAATGAGAACTTTATAAATATTAGTTGAATAAAAATGACAGGACTTCTAAAAATTCCATTGTGAATTTGAAGCTTTAAGCAGAAAAATATTGACTTCTCATTTCCAAACAAGTGTCTTTCAACTATATGATACTTCTTTCCAGTAAATTCTATCTCTCTTTTTTTTTTTTTTTTTGAGTTGGAGTCTCACTCTGTCACCCAGCCTCGACCTGCTGGGCTCCGGCGATCCTTCTGCCTCAGCCTTCCAAGTAGCCGGAATTACAGGCATGAGCTACAACGCCGGCTGATTTTTTTGGTTTATTGTAGAGATGAGGTCTCGCTGCCCAGGCGGGTCTCGAACCCGCAGGCTCAGGCAATCCACTTACCTCAGCCTCCCAAAGGCGCGGGATTACAGGCTAAGCCACCAAGCCCGGTGTAAATTATCTTTATGATTATTCTACATATATTAGAAAACAGAGATACTAGAAAACAAAAGTGCCCAAGTAGGATACTAATTTTTCTCAGTTTAGGATTAAGCCATGTAGAAAAGTTTCCTTAACAAGACTTGTACAATATTCAATAAGGATGATCCTAATTGTTAAACTGTTAGAAATAAGTTATTTTGCTATGCATGAAATAAAATCTATTCATCTTTCACATAATTTGGTTAATTGATGAATTCATGACATAGTTAAACAAATAAAAATTAAAATGATAAGATCAAGTCCTCCTACTTTCTACTGCTCACTCACAGAAGGTATAATTGCCAAGTTAATGGAATTTATTGTGCATACGGCAATAGGTGAGGTGGGGATTTCTGGGGGAGAGTGAAGAGACTAGTAGAGCTTGATTTCTGCTCATGAGGTAAATGAGAACTAAGACATATACACATAAACAGAAGAAATGAGGCCAGGCGCAGGAGCTCACACCTATAATCCCAGAACTTTGGGAGGCCGAGGTGAGAGGATTGCCTGAGCCCATAGGTTCGAGACCAGCCTGGGCAACTTGGCAAGACCTCACCTCTACAATACATTTTTAAAAATTAGCCAGGCATGGTGGTGTGTGCCTATAGTTCCAGCTACTTGGAAGGCTGGGGCAGAAGGATAGCCTGAGCCCAGCATGTCCAGGCTGGTTGTGAGCGTGCCACTGCACTCCAACCTGAGCAACAGAGTGAGACTCTGACTCAAAAAAATCCAAAAACAACAACAAAAAACAAATCAAGTGAATGCCTTGTACTGTTGGATAAGTACTGACCATGTTTTGCAGGGAGTACTATTGGATTTCCTAGAATTAAGAAATAATGTAGTATTTCTTTGATTATTTGATTATGTCTAGTTTCGTTCATGAAAAAATTTAAAATAATTTCCACACACAGGTAATTAAATAGCTATAGGATTTACATGTATGCAAAGGCAAATAGTAGAAAACTTCCCAGAAGAGGTGACTCTTGGATTAGCCCTTGAAAAATAATTTAAAGGTACAATAAAAGTATGAGAAAAATTTTTATAACAGAATGCCATAAGACATTCTTTTGAATATAACCTAAAAAATCTGGACAAATATAACCACCATGAAACACCTAATGTAGGGCCTAGCATATAAGAAACCATAGTATATTACCAATATTGTTTATATTATTTATAATATTAATAGAAGCATGGAAAGTTCTTTCAGTTGTGATTCCCTGAGGGTAGAGCCTTGTAATTCACTATATTCATTACACACAAAACAAAAAAATCATCTTTTGTAATTTTCTGACATCAGAAAGGCAACTACATTCTTCATTAAAAAATAAATACAAGTGTTTATTTGATTATTTATATTCCGCTTCACTCACAAAGGATTTAAGATAATTTCTGCACACATACAATTAAATAGCTATAGGATTTAAATTTTTAGGGGACATTAGTTATGGTAATCATTTGGGTACACATATCACTCCTGGTTAGGACAGAATCTCATTTTCTCTCAGGAGAGTAAATTTTCACTCCCTCCTTGATCACAACAGAGAAACAGATTTTTTCAGTTGCTGTGCCTACCTCTTTATTCTATATGAGACGTAGGTAATATCATGGGTCAAAATGATGTTCATTGGGCCATGTAAAAAATGAATAGAGGTATTTAGGTTTAAAAGTGGGGGGCTGGGGAGCCCTATTTTGTCTGTTTCATTGCCTGCAGGGAAACTAAGGTTTCTCCCTCCTCTTCCATCTCTCCGTGGTCAGCACTTCTGAAACACAGTCCAGGTTCTCTCACCTGAGAACACACACAGAGGCCTGCCATTCTCTCCTTCTTTCCTGCTCTAGCAAAGAACCTGCACGAAACTGAATGCCTAAGAGCACCTGGGATTATTTGCATACACAGCTCTCTCCACCGGTAGTTTCTGAATTCCAATTCAGAGATCCAGAAGTAACCTCGTACTTCTGTCTTAGAGCAACACTGAATTCTGCATTGCAGCTTTTCCAACTACTAGACACCTGCCATTAGTAATAAGCTGATATTTTAATCCCCATTTGTACTCTCATTCCTATTTTCTACTGATTAGAACCTGGAAAATCAATACTCCAAATTTCAACATCCTTTCTAAACTGGAAAGTTCTTGATGAGGAGAAGCTTAGAGCATTTGATTTTACCCTCGATGATATGTTGATGATCACAGGATACCTTGCCCATCATGCATGTTCAATTAATATTTTTAAATGGAAATCTAGTTAATCAAACACTCTGAGATGACTGCTAAAATATGCCCCAATTACCGCTGTCCCCTACCATGCCCTTCACATAATCTTTATACCAGAAGTTTCCAACATAACTGTAAAAAACATAGTATGAGCTTTGAAATTTAGCTTCCCAATGATATGAGACTCTAGCTAGCTGCAGGAGCTGGGAACAGAGAGGAAAAGAGGTAAAAAGAGGAAGAACAAAATGTATTGATCTATTTGATTTTTGGGAAACAGATCACTGCCTTTTATCTACCATTCTACAGAGAGAGAATAATGTTTGTCGTGATTCTCAAGTCAGATCAATATAGTTAGAGAGTAAAAAGAACAAAACTCCAAATCTTAAGCTCCCAATGTGTCAGAAAATAATTAAGTCTAGATAGACTCGATTATAATATATTGGCTTTCATAGAGTCACAGAATCATCAGGCTGGAAGTCTTAAAATGAATTCCTGAAGCCACTTAAAAAACTCCTGGGGGAGCTGGACCTTTAACTTATTCACCTTGGTGTTTTGCAGCAAGCACTGGGCTTATATCAGATTATTGCTGACAAGGAAGTTATGTATCTTACTGAGATTTACACTCAGCAAGCTGAATAAATTGCCTGGAAGCTACCCCAGTTAGGATCCATCAGTGTGCTAGTGGAGAAAATAGCCTTTATTTGAAGTTACATTACACAGGTATATAACAAGCTGTTGTAGTATATGACTTACTATTTGGGATTTAATATGATCTGACAAATGAAGATTGCTAAGTCTTGAATACACAGGTGTCCTACACACCAAGCATAAGTACTTCCCTTCATTTTTCCCCTTCCCCCTGTTTAATCCCCATGTCTCTTATCAGTTGATAAGAAATTAACACCTATGGGACTGAAATTATCTCCATTTTACAGATGAAGCCTCTAAGAAATAGAGGGAATTGGCCATAACCATATAACCAAACAACCATATAACTCATAATGGGCTAACTCATAATGGACTAAAATTGGAGCCTCCTGACTCCAAACCTCAGGCTCTTTTACTACAATCTCAAATCTCTTCATGTCAACTACTTATTTTCTAGATCAACGAGTTATGAAGAATACTCAATTTATTATAGGGGATAAACAAAATGAGTAAATGAAATATTTGTTCCCTTTTTAAAAAATGGCCTATGTAAATAAATAAGTATTCTTCTCAGAATCTCTCATATGAGTGTCGTTTTGCTACTTTCATTTTCCCTTTATAGCCTGAAATTATTTTAAATTCTGAAGCTCTTGCTTCATTTCCTACCCCTCTTTAATAAAAATGAAATGTGCAAAAACCTAATTATACTTTTTTTGATGCTCATTCTGTGAACCACCTTTTAGGTCAAACTAACTTATAATTATTTTCATGGATGCCCCTAGTAATTAAAACTTCTTGCATGAAGTCAATGAAATACCATCTTTTTGCAAATACATCCTGTAGTGAGAGTATTCTATTCTGTTTCAAGGTTATCTTGTTCCTGGTGGGAATAACCAGAGAAAATTAAGTCAACTAACAGTATGCTTACTGACTATGACAGCAAATGTTTGCGTATTTACAATGTTCTGGAGGTACAAAACCAAGTACAACCTGGTGTCTGTCCCTGAGGACATCACAGTTTAGAAGAAATAGGTATATATTCCATTAAGCAAAAATGTATCCTACTTAATCATATAAGCACAGAATGACAGGCTCAGAGAAGGGCGGCCATTAATTCCTCTGAAGCAAGTAAAGATTTCAAAAAGAAGGTGATGAATGAAATGAATCTTAAAGTAACAGATGCTTTTGCTGCAATATGAACTTGTAGAGACTAAAGAAGAAAAGGATTAATCCTAGTTTTCTGCGTGGTGTGTAATTGGATGTCTGGCTGGATTTTCCATCACATGTGGTATTGGAAGCCATCAAAGAGAGGTCAGTCTTCTGATGGAGTCTTTAAGCCTCCCTAAAGTTCTTGCCAAATAATAAAACCCTCCAAGTCAAATATGCATTAATGGTAGACTCTAGTTAGAAGAGTTTCCATTCACAGATACCAGTGCTGAGTCTGAGATCACTACCAAATTATGGAGAATTTAAAGCACCCAAAATTCTGTTCTTTTTCAGTTACTCAGAGAAATCTGCAGTCTGACTGAATTGATTGATTTCTGGGATCATGACCAGAGTTATTGCAGACAAGCATACCAATGGCTGACACAGAGGTTTTCGACAAGAAATTTTTACATCGTCTTCAAGAAAAACATATAAAAGAGGATGGGATGAACTGATTCTTAAAGTTGGATAAAGAAAGAAGTACTTTTATTCATCATGCTAATTAATACTTATACAACATTTAAGACGTTTCATTGTTGTTTTGAGTATGCGCTTGGAATTTTTTATCAGATTACCTTCATTTTATCAATAAATGATTGCATAATACAATCATTCCATGATCGCTCAAGAGGGTTTTAACCACTTGTAGGGAACTTTCAGACATTATATATCTGCTGATGAGCCATGGTTTGTACACTTGTAATGTACAGAAGTGTTGCTGTAAAATATACCATCCTTTCAAAATGTTTTCTTTAGAATTTACAACCTATCCAATTCTAAGATAATGATGCAATCTACAAACTTTAAGATAATGCTGAAATAGGAAATTAATGATCAAACATAAATGGTATCTCTCAAATGATTCAGAATAAATTAGGAAAGACCAGGTTTAAAACAAGAAAAATCTAAAATTTTACAATATACTACTGGACGTTTTTCTTCAAATAACTTAAATTCTGTCAATCATCCTATCTTTTTCTTTTTGCTTAACTTTCAAGGTTTAGATATAATCATATAACCTACCAAGATAATTTAAGCCTTCCTTGATTTCCTAATTCCCTTGGGCTTACTTCCTTTGCCCTCATCTGCACTTTAGAATTCACTACTGAATATGTATTATCTCTTTCTCCAGTTATATTATCGGTTTACATATTGTCTTTCCTAATAAATTAAGGAATAACTGTGTCTTGCATTTTCTTTGTACCACCATGATACCTAACACAATGCTAAGCACATAGCTTTGTTCAGATTTGGTTCAGAGACAAGCAGTCTGTAAAATTTAGCTTATTGTTTTAATGTGCTTAGTTATCTGGTCGATTGTATCAAAGCAGATTAGAAGTAGCAACCATGAGAAAAGCTCTCAAAGCTAGCTAGCACAGGTGAGAAAAGATTACACAGAAAAACCTAGTCAATGCAGTAAAGCCACTAGCCCCAAATAGACTGAAATCATTCAGTGGAGGGGCAAATAACTGAAAAACCTAAAATATCTCTGAGAATGTAACTGAGAAGAGCAAAGTCTTCATCAAAATTTCAAGTTCAACAACTATTTATGTAACACTTATTATGTGCCAAGAACTATGCCAGAATCTAGGTTTATAGAAATTGACACAGCATCTGTATCATCTGTTTTTGAAAAACTCATTAGGCCACACAGGGTTGCTCAAGCCTGTAATCCTAGCACTTTGAGAGGCTGTGGTGAGGGAATTGTCTGAGCCTATGGGTTCGAGAACAGCCTGGGGAACTACAATAAATCAAAAAATTAGCCAGGTGTGGTAGCGTGCAAATGTAGTTCTGGTTACTTGGAAGGCTGAGGCGAAAGGATCGACTGAGCCCAGGAGGTTGATGCTGAGTTGACTGTGAGCATGCCCCTGCACTCCAGCCTGGGCATCAAAACAACGTTTCATTGTTGTTTTGAGTGAGACTCCAACTCAAAAAGAAAAGAAAAGAAAAACTCACTATACATGGAAAAGGACATATTATCTTGTTATCAAAAAAAAAGTGGTGAATGCTACGATAAATATAAGCACCTTATAGAAGCACAGATATAAGATACTTTCTTAACCTAGCCTAAACCAGAAAGGATTTCCTGGTGTAGTACCTTTCCTTGATGAACACAACGTCAAAAAATAAGTTAATCGTTGTGAGTCATTGCTCAACAAGGCATTATCACCCCTAGAAATAAGTTAAAGAAAATACTTTAGAGTAAAAAAAATTTTCCATAATTGCTTCAGGATTTGAGGTGTTCATTATGGGCTTATCTGTGAGTAGAAGTGACAAGTTTTCAAGTACAATGTGGGCACTGAAAAATAAGTTTGTGAATTGCCATACTACTTTGTGTGACAAAGATCCATCATTCACAAAATACAAACAATTAGCTAACAAAAAGTTTCATAGGAAGAAACCAGTGTGATTTATAGCAATTAATGCAGATTATATGTAGTTATCAAGAAATATTATCAAAGCCATAACACAATTACATAAACAATCAAGGTATTTTTTAAGAGAAACACAAAACAGAGAATCTATTCTCCCAAGCAATTAATGAGTCTTCCTTCAAAAATTATATTTATTCCTGTGATTCAATTTGTTTTTTGAATTGGAGTCTCACTCCGTTGCCCAGGCTAGAGTGCAGTGGCTCACATACTTACAGTCACCCCAGCATCGACCTGCTGGGTTCAGGTGATCCTTCCGCCTTAGCCTTCCAATGATTCAATTTTTAAAATATCTTCACTAAATTATAGTATGGTATTTTGTTATAGCTGATGTTCAGATCAAACTTATGTGTAAAGCCCAAATGCTACTTATATCTTAACTGATGATTCCACATTTTCAGTTAACAGCCTGAAAGTTCATTCATGGCTTTCCTATGTCTTGAATCATCAGCTATAAAGTGTTTGCAGTTAGGATTTTGGCTATGATAAATGTACTCATGCAAGTAAAGCTCAAATCAATTATTTTTTAAATGAGCTTCCAATAACAAAGCAAACAAAATTTTAGTTTGTCTATCCCCAAACTAGCTTATGTTGGTTACTAAGGCACATGGACCATTTTTACAAGTTTACTTTTCTATCTGAAATTGTACTTTTAAAGATTGACTGAAATGTGTGCACTCAAGATATAAGCACTATCTTTGCATTTTAAATGCCTTTAGAACTTCCTAAGATTTCATGTGTACCATGTCTTATATACTTAACTTTTTATCATGATTAAGAACTACCATTCAGGATGCCAAAAGAGATCACATGTCATAGTGTCCTTGCTGTCTCAGCACAGATGCAAATCACACACTGATAATCAAGACTATTAGCAAGAAATCTCTGCTGGAAATCAGGTAACACTCAGGGAAAACATGGGTAAACATTCAGGAAACTGAAGGTTCCATTTAAAATGATCTGATTAGCTTTTGTTGATAGACTATAGATTTTGACAGACATGTAAACATTATTAATTTATTCATTTTTTATTGACATTGTATTTACTGTGCCGGACTCCACTCTAAATATTAAGATGCAGGGCCAAATAAGAAAGACAAGGTCCCTGGTCTCAAGGAACTTCCATTCTACTGGAGGAGTCAATCAATAGTAGTTAAACATATAAAGAGTTTCAGAGAGTTTCAAGTGCTATAAGGAAAACAAAAGAAGTAATGCAAATGGTGACTAGGAGCAGCAGGATAGTTTCTCTCAGATTTTGTGCCAAAAGAAAGGTAAGAAGAATAACAAGAAGGAGCAGCCTCTGGAATATATGGGGAAAAAACATAGAGGATTCAAACAGGCAAATACAATTATTATTTCAAGTGGATATGTGTAAGAAACAGACTAGAATCTTGCTAGGTGCTGCAGAGGCCTGGCTCCAGCTAGCAGAAGAGAAAAAGAGTGTGGAATGAGATTATTGCTCCATCTCTTATTATTTTCATTATGTAAGAGAGTTATCCATTTCAAAACATTTGTTTATTCATTAATAATATTGGGGTAATAACACCTAATTTTTAAGTTTGTAGCTAATATTAATTAGCATAAGTAAAGCACTTGGTACATATTAGATGCTCAATAAGTATCACTTCCCTCCTTACCAGGGGAATAAGTAGAATTTACCTAATAGAAATTAGAAAGACATATCAGGTCCAATTATAATAATTTATTTTATAATAAAGCTGACAGTGCCTCATTCAACCTTCCAGTAACCCATCAGAAAAGGTTTTTATAATCTTTCTTTTGAAATCTTTGGTGGAAAAAAATCTTCAGTTGAAAAAAACTGAAGCTCAAAGAGATTAAAACTGGCAAGATGACTCTGTTCTGTATGGAAGCTTGGATTTGGAGCCAGGTCTGCTAATATCTCATCCCAAGACTTTTGGCCACACTACACTGCCTGCCTGCTAATCATATCTCTATGTAAAATAACATAACAGTGACTTTAGATAAAGGGGTAAGAATTTTTCATAAAGTAGTGAGGGAAAGGAAAGTTGTAGGAGTTATATTTACCTATGGAGCACAATTCCTAGGTGCAGTGGTTAAGAGCAAAAGTTTTGAAACCAGATACACTTAAACACTGTGTTATACCATTTATCAGCTATGCAACCCTAGATAGAAATTCAGCTTGTCATTTATTATTCATCTAGCATTAGTAACAGTATAGCATCAAGATGGACTGATGATTAAACAAAATAAAGCATATAAAACACCTAGCATACTGCCTGGCATGTATTAAGTGCTCAATAATTGATAGCTATAATTATTAGGGTACCTTTTCTCATTTGCTAAATTATTTCACAAATTTATTACTGTCAATTTAAAAAGAATATCTTCTAAGGATATCACCACCAAATCATTTTTTATCATATTTGCACAATAATACTACCTTCGTGAAGGAAATTTACATATCCAAGCTCAATGATGTGGCCTGATGAATTTTTTTTAAATTTTGAATTAATATGTATTAGACCACAAGATATACAGAAGGTCTGTAGATTATGTCCTGTACACAGAAGAGAAACTCATGATGTACTCTATGTAACTCACATAAGTACATATAGGTAAGACTGACACGTAAAATTTACCTCTACATCTGCTGAATGATGTATGGCCTTGGGTATCATAAAGTTAATGTAATATTGTAGGGTTCACACTATTTTAATCATGGGTTCTATAGAACAGTTACAAATCTTATAACATTCAAGACTTATTAGCAGAATGGGCATTTTGTGACTAAGGGTTCTGACATTAATTCTAAGTAGCCTACACAAAGTATAAGAATTCTATATTTTTAAACAGATACTATAATTTTTTGAGCACTTGACCAATCAATAACCATATCACCATTTACCTAAGGGTAGTATTTTAGAGCTCCCCAGAGTTGTTTTACAGTCATCATTGCATTTGATTTTCACAAAAACCCAATAAAGTAGCACAACAGAGATTAGAATTTCCACTCTATAGTATACAAAGTAGAGATGCAAAGAAAATTGATTTGCACTGCTAGTAAGCATCAGGGCTAGGACTTGGACTCCCAAGTTTCTGCTACAGCATGCTACTTATTTCTTTGTATGATAACCTGGAAGATTCTACTTCTTATGCAGAAGAAACAAATTCTTACATCCTATTGTATTAATTTTTTTAAAGAAAGAAAGGAAAGAAAGAAAGAAAGGAAAGGAAAGAAAGAAAGAAAGAAAGAAAGAAAGAAAGAAAGAAAGAAAGAAAGAAAGAAAACAGACGTAATAGCTCATGCCTGTAATCCCAGCAGTTTGAGAGGCCAAGGCAGGAAGATTATTATTGCTTGAGCCCAGGAGTACGAGATCAGCCTAGGCAACATAGGGAATTCTCATCTCTAAAATGAATGAATGAATGAATGAATGAATGAATGAATGAATGACTATTAGCCGACTGTGGTGACACACACCAGTAGTCCTAGATACTTAGGAAGCTGAGGTAGAAAAATCACCTGAGCCCTAGAAGTTGAGGCTGCAATGAGTTGTGATCATGCCACTGCACTGCAGCCTGAACAACTGAGTGAGACCTGACTCAGCAATAAAATTGAATTAAATTAAAGTAAATAATAAAAAACAAACAAATAAAAATAACTTCACCTACTTGTGTACAGGTTGTGTCCTTGTTAATAATTTGGGAGTCTTAGAATAAGATCGCTTACCTTTATAAAAGTACATATGTACAAAAAATATATGTATATAATACACATACACATATACACACACATCTAAACATATCTATACATATATATTTGTGTGTATCTATCTACCTACATATACACTGCCACTGGCCTTTGTTTGTTAAATAATATTAAATTATCATGTCCCTAGTTCATGGACTGCATATTATTCATACACAAAAAATGCTTTTTTCAAAGGTCATCTGGTTATTTAATCCTGGGTATTAGAAATATCTGATATATGTATATTTTTTGATGAAACAATTTATTAATTATTGCAAAATATAAAAGTTTGGAAATCTTTTGGGTATTCTTTTTAAAAAGAAATTATCACCACATCTAATGAAGTATTCCAGAATATTGTTCCACAAATCTTTTTTGTCAAATAAATACCCTGGGAAGTAATGGCTTACTAATACATAGCAAAGGGCATATAATAATAAGAATGAATGCGGGAAATCTATATAAATAAGTACAAACAGGGGCAATAAATATATGGAAATAAATTATCCATAGAAATACATTTTCTGAGTTTTAAGGCAAATATTAAAGTTATGTAACCTTTGACAATAAACTTTCAGAGCAACAGATTGTGAAACCTTAAAGGAAAAAAATAAAATATCCTCTCAAAGTCCTCATAAAAGCTATAGCTGATAATATTTGCATCAAATTAGTATTGAAACCATGTGTCTAACCTAACTCATAATGTCATTTAAATGAAAATAAGAAGGCAATGAATAGTGATTTTACAGTGAAAGCTCAAAATATGTACATTGACACCCAGCCAAAATACGAAAATGGCTAAAATTCACACCAAATTTTGGATATACTCATACATTTAAAACCACTTTCCTTCACTGCTCAGGATCAGAAGTTTGTTCAGCATGATGTAAGTGGCTTTCTAAAGGCAAACTGCTTTGTTCACGCATTGATCCAACTAGCTATTGCCAAATCATGTGGTTTCTTTTCACATGCTTTGTGTTGGTCATAGTTTCAAGAATACTGACCAATATTTTTAGAGGTTCACAGAGTGTCATGAAGTCACAGATATAAAAAAGTATGTTCCATTGAGTCAGCATTCTTCTTTTACAATTTTTGTAGAGGGAACTTATGACAATTTACTTTAGGACAGCAGAACTATATATGAGTGAACTTTGTTGCTTTAAAATTCCTTTAACCAGTGCTATTTTTCTCTAATAAGAGAAAATGGAAATATCTGCATTTCTCCTATCTTTACACTGTTTTCATTTATAAAACAAATAAAATAATAGAAGAATATTTAAGAAAAAAATCATTCATTTATTCAAATATGTATACAATTACATTAATGTCTAAGGTACTGAAATAAATAGAGAGTAAATATTCACACACACAGACACATATACCAATTGAACAACTGACTTCTTGAATATTTTCTCAGAATTTTATTTAAATTGATTTTGCAGACAGAGAAGAAAAAGAGATGAAAGTAGAAAAGAGAGATTTCATTTCAGTCATTCAAAGTTTTCTCTAGTTAATCTAATTCTATGCCCTTGTGATGCTTTCTCATGAAAAAAAGGCAGGATATGGAGGAGAAAAAAAAACACTTTCTCTTGAGAAATAAAAGCAAATTAATTGTTACAAATTTTGAACAGAAGAGAAAATGAATTGTAAGTGTCTGGAGGTTTCCAATCCTCTTTTCCACTGCTAAATTTGAACCTAATTTTAAAAGGGTTTTTAAAGTAAAACTTAACATATCTTTCTATCATCACATTCTTACGTCCTCAAGACCAATTCAATTTAAGGATCATTCTCGTGTTTTGATTTGCTACCAGTTTGAGAACATCTATATCAAAAAGAAGTGGCAAATTTTGTGACATTTTGGAGAAAACAATTCTGGTGAATAAAGCCTTGGGAAACTGGACTTCTCAGGAATATAATACCTTGATTGCCATTTATGATTAAAGATTTGGAAATTTTTTACCTTTCAAACTTTCCTTCTTTTGTGTGAAACGTATTTAATCTCTTATTTTTCTTTTGATTCAGGGTTCTGCTGGCTTATAGTCATCTCTTTATGGTGCTATAACAAAATATACTAAATTGGCAGGCCAATAGACAACAGAAATGCGTGTTTCTTACAGTTCTAGAGGCTGGGAAGTCTAATATCAAGGTGATGACAGATTTGGTGTCCAGTGAGGGCTCATTCCTCATATTCACAGATGGTGCCTTCTTACTGAGTCCTCACTTGGAGGAGAAGGCTAGCCAGTTCTCCACAGTCTCTCTTCATAAGGACTCTAACGCCATTCATGAGAATCCTGATGATTTCATCACCTCCTAAAGGCCCTGTTTCCAAATAACATAATTTTGGAGGTTAGGATCTCAACATATGAATTTTGTGGGGACAGAAACATTCCAACTGTAGCATTGTTTTCTGTCACTGCTGCCACTCTTTCTTTTTTCTTTTTATATGTAGCTTCCTGTCTCCTTAGGCAAAGAAACAACATAAATTAGGTTGGCAAAACTGCATATATCAAATCATATATATAAGCAGAATAATTTCTTCACTTACAATTAAAGTACAAAATATTGCATGCAAAGACATAATTTATCTTTTAAATATTTAAAATGCTTTTTTGCTTGCTTCCTGATCTTCCGACATATTTAGTTTGGAGGGAAGAATAGTTGGATAGAAAAAGGTTTTGCAACTATTAAATAAAAAAATAAGCAATGGTAATCTTCTAAATGGGTAAGGGCCTAGAAGCTTTAATCAGATAAAATATAATATTTTCTTATAAAGACTTACCATTTACCACTAAGAGGGTTCCCTTTGGCACACAAACTAGAAAGTCATAAAGATATTTGGTTTCCTGGGACATAGACTCTCAAAATTTTGGCCATGAAATTCTATATTCAAATAATACTAGTGACTCTCTAAAGATTATTTTACTAAGCTTAACAGGTTAATTAACCTACGAATCTAAGAAGTAAGAGAGCTATTCAGATGTACGTGTATTGTTTCTAGTGACACAAAATGATGGGGCTTTCAGGCTCAGAATAACAGAGAAGAAAAGTGGCATGAAAACCTGCCTCATTCCCTTACTCTCTTGCTTTCGCTAACTTACCTCCCTGCTCCACTTCCCCCTACTCTCTCTGACTTACAAAAGCAGACCTATCCAAGAGAACCACTTGGAGCTTTCTGGAAATGCACAACACTCTTTGGCCTTGATCAGTGTCAAAGCAAGAACTAATAAATAGATTTCTTCAGTCTCAGTTCATTTAACAAACTACTACGCACAACATGGTAATTTTTGAAACATTTACACTACTAGACCATCATGACTTTGAATAAACACTGGCACCAATTATATGCCAAGTATTTTCTCAGGTCTCAACCAACTATAATCACTGCCCCATGGCAATATAGACTTCAGATGCCATCTCTTCTGGATAACTGGTCAACAGATACAAGGCCTCAAAAAACAAAATGTGTTAAACTTAAGAAGAATTCAAACACAAAATATCCAAGTGTAGATGGATCAGATTAAAGTATATTTTTTCTCCAAGTGTTCTATCCAACTAATAAGAGCTGAATATAATCATAACAGGGACACAATTGTTTAAAACTAATGAAATGTTTCAATAGGAAACTATAGCAAAATATGCCAACCTAAAATGGCTGTCTTGATAGACTATCTTTATAAAGATAAATCTCAATTTGCTTCTTAATAAATAGCCAATCTCATATTAAATCAAATAATTTATTCTCTAAAATATTTCCCAAAATCAAGTAGGTATAGATTATTCTGATCACAAGCACTCCCTTATTGGACTGATATTCCAATACAATTCTCACTTTAAAATACTTCAGTACAGATATTTCATTTTACTTTTAAGCCAAATTTTCACAAGTTGCCATGAATTACTAAAACTGACATCTCAAAACAAGATTAGTATTTATCTTCTTTTTAAAATTATTCAGTTATTTGTAAAGAACACTTTGATGCCTCATAACAAATGAAATAACTGCTCTTTACAAATTTAGTGCACATAAGTAATCTATAATTTTTATGAATAATTATAAACCCTTAAAAATGTCATGCAAATTTGAAATTGTCAAATTTGAAACAAAAATATCTTTAATGTCAACTGTTATGTTTCAGAGGAAAACATGATGGAGTACTGCGGTTGTATAATCTAATCCTCTTCTAGCATTTGCACTGATGCCATTATTCTTGAAGACCTTTCAGCACAAACACAAAGAACACAGGATTAATCCAGATAGTCAGCAGAATGCCCCAAAATGAGAGCCTCGTTTCTTTCAAATTGCTTTGTGCAAGTTTAGTTATCCAGACTTCTTTTTGGCACAGCAAAGTTATTGTTAACCTCTTCTACAAGCACATATTGCCAAGAACAATAAATCACTAGACTCAATATACAGGTATGCTTGCTAAAAAAAAAAAATTAATAAAAAGAGAAAGAGAAATAAAAATTCTATTTGACTAGAATTTTCCCCAATTCTGATTCATAACCTACAAAGAAAACTTGTTCATTCACTTTTTGCAAATATGCTATGAAGAAAAAAAACTTTTTAAAAATTGCTTGGATTGCTAGACTGGTTCAGATGCAATATTTAATTTGAAAAGAAAATTATTCTTTGGTAATTGAAACTCAAAGAGCACATCCCATGTTGCTCAATGCAGATTTCTTTACTGGCATGACAAGAAGTACTGCAATAAAATCATTTTAAATTGCCAATTCACATATCTAAAGAAAAGAATATATAAGGCTTCCAGAGGTACTGTTGTACAGCAGGAGTTTAATACATCAACGCGGGCTTTAGCAGATAGGGACTTTTTTCAATATTTCACCGTCACATCATTCACAACACAACACCACCACTTAGAATTTATATAGGCCTTTTATGTGCAAAGTACTTTATAATAATTAATCCCCAGAATACACATTCATGGGGGGAATGGGCAACTAATTATAAAACTGAGGATTTCAAACAAAAGAGATTTGAATAAAAAAGGAAGCTTGTGTTAGGACTGAAATAGAATCTCTGGCACCCCCAAAATTAACAGTGTTGTTTTGACATGGTTCACATGCCTAATAATTTTTAGGCACAGACTGATAGCAGAATCACACTGGTTTCTTCAGGCTCACTGTGTTTCTCAAAAGCTTACTTCTATACTTCAATGAGTGTTCAATTTTTAAGAGCCACTGACTTTTCTGTACATTCTCAAAAAATGGTAGAATTCACACACTTCTTGACATATATTATTTAACACTGAGAAGACATTTGTAACTGTTACTAAAGCATTAGATCATTAGTGCTGTGGTGGCAGGCACAAGTTCACAAATGTATACACGAGACTGAACATAGTATATGGCACACAGTAGCCAGTAGTCATCCCAAAGGTCTTTATTGAATAAAGAACTAATGTTCTCTCAACTTTATTCATTCATCTGTTCATTCAATCAATCATTATTTGTTGAGCTCTGCTATTTGCAAGGCACAAACTGATTTATCAAGAAAAAGAGAAAACTGCATCTAACTCTTAATCTCATATAGTTTATAATTAAGTAGAGACAGGTAAATGAAAAATAACAAGAATTAAAAACAACAATAGAAGGTCAAGAGGACTGAAACACAGAAGAAAAAAACAAGTATTTATATTCCGTAAGTGTCTTAGTCCATTTTGCCTTGTTATAAAGGAATATCTAAGGATGAGTAGTTTATTTTTTTTTTTTAAGTTTATTTGACTCAAGGATCTACAGGCTGTATGAGAAGCATGACACCAGCATCTGCTTCTGGTGAAGACCATAGGAAGTTTCCAATTATGGGGGAAGGGGGAGGGAAGCCTATGTGTCACATAGCAAGAGAGGGAGCAAGAGAAAGAGAGAGATGAGGAAGGTGCCAGGCTCTTTTTAACAGCCAGATCTCTTAGGAACTAAGAGTGAGAACTCACTCAATCCCTCCAGAATGGCACTAAGCCATTCATAAAGGATCTGTCCCCATGATCTAAACACCTCCTACCAGACTCCACAGTCAACAATGAAGATCATTTTTCAACATGAGATTTGGAGGGGACAAAAATCCAAACTATACCAGTGAAAAGTCAAAATAATGCTTCCCAAAAATGTAGTGTTTTGAAGGGTTACATGGTTTTTATAGACAGAAAAAAATAAAGAAGGATATAATAGATTGGGGGAAGGCCAAGATATAGAAATAACTTTCCTGCTCCTATCAATTTGGAGGAATTTGTAGCTGAAATTATATCACTTTTGACTACACTCTGTAAATTCAAACTTGATGTGTGTTGCTGAGAAACTCTGGATGAGAATGGCCTGTGATTATCACACAAATTGGCTGTATGTAAGTGTGTGCTTCTATAGTACTTGGGGATATGACTTATTCTTTCATATATTTTAAATATTCCTAAGACTGTTTCCTCTCCTGATGCATATTGTATTTTTTAGTGGGAGAATTTAAGTCTCTTTTGAATATAAAGCTGAAAGAAAGAAATGACATAGCAGACCATAATTACTTATGTGGAAATATATAATAAGTCTGCAGGAACTCCTCGAATACACATTGTATACTTAATTTTGTTGTAGACATTATGTAGAATATGCTGCAGTTACCAAAAAAAAAGTCTTACCGAGCTCACACACTAAAAATGATAATAAATTTATGCTAAATTAAATATTGCTTAATGAACTCAAAATTTGAAGAGAGTAGGGGTGACTCCAGACTAGTAGAATGACTAGAATGACCCTTGAAGTTTTAGATAGTGTACTTTGTGCTACGAGTAAGGCACAAAGCATTGAGTCTGTATTTGAACTCAAGCCTTTCAGCTCCAAGACTAAGAGTATTTCCACAGATACACTGAAACTATTTCCTCACCAGAAGGACTTAATTTCAGTATCAAAATCACAAAGCTGCCTCCAGTATTTATGTTGTTTGGTTTTCTTTCATGTGTTCATTGCTTCGTCTGTCCCATCAGAGCTCCTTTTCTCTACGGTTTGTGTTCATCTTCCACAAAAGTCAACAGAAACTCCAGCAAAATCAAGGAGAACACACGCAATTCCCTTTGCTACTCCCAGGGCATTCTCAGGAAGACACTGGTATCACTACTAATAGCACCTGAAGATTGACTTTCCTTGGCTGGAAAACCTTTCCTACTCTGTCACATGGCAGCCCTCCTCCCAGTGCCAACCATCACAGGTTCTTATTAAATTATGATGATCCAGTTAGGCTTAGTGGTTCAGCCTGTAATCCCAGCACTTTGGGAGACCGAGGTGAGAGGATTGCCTGAGCCCGGGTTCGAGATCAGCCTGGGCAAATTGGCCAAACCTCGTCTCTACAATAAATTTTAAAAATCAACTGGATGTGGTAGCGCGTGCCTGTAGTTCTGACTACTTGGAAGACTGAGGCGGAAGGATGGCCAACACCCAGCAGGTGGATGCTGGGGTATCCATGAATGTGCCACTGCACTCTAGCCTGGGTGACAGAGTGAGACTCCAACTCAAAAAAAGAAAAAAAATTATAATAATCCACTTTAAATATTAATAAATGACAGTATAACTAACTTTAAAATCAATTTTTATATTTATACAAATGCTATTTATGCTAGAACATAACCCACATGAAGGTTGATTACTAAAGGCTATATAAAGTTTCAGAATGCAGTTGCCCAGAAAAGAACTGAAAGTTTTTCTTCATTTTTAGTTTAATCACGGACAACCCAACATCACAGTCCTGGGCAAACAATCTGCTTTCTTCCAACTGCTTGGGATCATAGCCTAAGGGCAAAGTGGTAGGATCCAATTTCAGTCAAATCAGAACATTTCTAAGGGCAGTCATGAGAAGTGAGAGTTGAGAATCATAAATAACTATATTTCCACATAATTTATTTTCTTTGCAATCTTACGTATTTCTATTTTATGCATTAAAAAATATTATGCTGAAAAGAGAATCCATTGGCTTCACAAGACTTCCAAGGTGATTGATGGCATAAAAAGGTTAAGCACCCATAAAGATTGTCCAGAAATTAGTTAATATAAGAGCACGACAAATGCATTGGGCCAAAAAGAAGAAAGAAGTCACTGCCTATAAAGAAGATAAGGCGAGGTATGGAAAATTCAAAGAAACATGGACCTAAATTTCACTGTGGAAAATAAAAAAGGACAATAGAAAGGAGTTTATAATATCAGGAAGGGAATAGATCAGGATTAGACAAAGAAAAAGTATTCACTGGGCATGGAGAAATCACTCCAGGACAAGCCTCAGGACCTGGAATGTTCTCTTTATCTTGCAGGTTGGTTCTTAAAGGAACAGAGTCCCTCTAAATAGTTGCTTGGCAAAGATAGACAGAAGCTACCTAACATTGCTTAATTAATCAATTCTTCTATTTAGTAAAATTTTATTGAGCACCTATTATGTATCTGGTATCACATGTAAGTGATGGATGTCCAGCGGCGTGAAACACTGCAAATGATTTCTGACTTTGTGACATTTGCAGTCTAAGTGGAAAGACAGACATAAATTAAGTGAATAAGAATACAAAAAGTTGAAAATTACAATAAACACTATGGAAGAAAAGACTACTGTGGCAATGAAGGCATATATAGCCTGTAAGTTAGTGAAACTGAAGTTTTGACCTATAAGATGAGCAAGACTTAGCCAGGCAGAGTGGAGAGAGGAGTGCTCCAGGTAAGGAAGAGTATGCAGGAACAGTAAGATGCTAGTGTTGCTTAGTAATGTCAATTTTTTACTTCTCAACCCACTGGAGAAAATGGGTAGATTCTCTACCTTGAGAAGAGGAACAGAGACTAAGGGAGTAGAGACAGGTAAGGAAGAGGGCAAGGAAAGAAACAATGATGAAAAGGTAAACTTTCACTTTCTAATCCTGTGATTGGAGGCTGAGAGATCTCTGCATTTATTTAGTCTCTAAATCAGAACTATCTTTTCTGTTTTATATCTTGTGCATTGAAGATAATGTAAAATATGATGAAGAGAATAAGAGTAACCCATTTCATTTTATCATTTACTGAGAATCCAAAATATACCACTAAGAAAGTGCTATGGAGAATATGAAAGCATGCACAACTCTTGCTTTGCAGAACAATCAAATGCAGGAGAGAGACAAACCTAACAGAATGCCTTTAGGGGTTGAAGTAGAGCTCAGCCACCTCTATTCAGTGGCCTTAGGCAGGTCATGTCTCTTGTACACCAATTGACTTTCTAACATTCCTTCCAAGTTAAACAGACTATGTCTCATTTTTTAGACTCTGTTATTAGAAAATTCTCATAGCTCTGAGTGTGTGTGTGATTGGAGGCAGATAATTTCAGGAGCCAGAGATAGAATTATGATTTTATTGTTGTTGAGGTTTTTTTTTTTTTTCCCCTTTTGAGCCTAGCTTTTGAGACTTCTTAACCTGAATTGAGCTGTTTTGAGATTACAGAGAATGATATACTATGAATTTATCTTGGGGAGGGGTGTTTACTAGGATCAGGCTGGATGCTATGTGCTAAGAATTTAAAAGTGCATAAAATATGGCCCTTGAACCTTAGACATTGTATAGCTTAGCAATAGAAGTGGCCATGTAGAAGATAGTTTAATAAAGATAGTTTAATGCAGTAAGCCCCAAAATATGAATATAAATGAAGTATTTTGAGAACAATAAGAGGGATGTAAATGAATGGTGGTGGAAGAGATTCGTGTGGAACGTTTTGTCACAAGTCCTGCAATTGAACCCAATCTTAAGGGATAAAGAGGAGTTAGGCAAAAAAAAAAAAAAAAAAAAAAAAGAAGAAAATTCCAGGCAGGCAAATCATAATATGTAAAAGGCAAGAAAGGAAAGAATGAACATAATGCTTTTCCTTCTCTGGCATCTATTTCAGTCACATTGCAGATAAACAGGATTTTAAACATGGGAAGCCATCCAAATCGGACAATTCTCACTCTTTCATCAAATTCCTAAAGGAAACATTTTAAACTCTCTTTTGAAAATGCCAGGAAAGTGATGTGTGCCCAGAGTCCTTATTTAGAAGAAATAGTCCTTATTTATTTTAGTCAAACAATATATCACTTTCCTACTAGAGCTAGAACCAAATTCTGCATTTCACGTGTTAATTGGAATTTACTTATTCCTATGTAGGGTGCATGAATATGATCTGTCAGCCATTAAACAAATTTTAGTAAGGAAAAAAGACAAAAATGGGCTTCACAAAAAGCATTGAAATGCATCAGACTCAGGAATTTTGTCAGCCCGGTTGACAACAACATCGACTTGAAGGATGTCCTTGCCAGGTTAGGACATGTTCTTTTCTAGCTACTGTCAACCTGGGCTCAGCTCCACTCAGAAATGCCTGCTTGGTTGGCAGCTTCTGAGAGATGGCAACTCCTCCTAGCAACAGATGGAGCCAATCAAAAGCCTGCAGCAGTGATGCTTGCTGTTAAGTGCAGTGACATCTCATTTATCTGGCAATTCCAGTGAAGACTGTATAGTGCATGAGATAATCACTAAGAGACTGAATTCCCAAGCATCAGAAGCAAATGTAACTGGATATTTGCCTAAATTTTGATATGTCTGTGTGTGCTTAAATTATGAACAAATATCAGTGTGGTAGACTGTACTTAGGTTTTGGAGCAAAGACACCTGAAGATGACAGTTTTATCACTTACTACCCATGTGTTCTTAAGCATGATAGCTTCCCAAGTCTTAAGTTTTTCATCTTTTAAAATGAGATAAATACATCTCCTGACCTAACATATCTCACAGGGATGTTGTGTTAATCATAAAATATAGCAGGTATTCAAGCCCTTTGAAACTCCCAAGTACCATGTAAATAAACATTAACTGACATTTTTGTATAATTAGAGAAACAGTATTTAATATAGTTAATAGCTTAAGCTCCCATCTGGGTAATCTTGCATAAGTTGCTTTATCTTTATTTCCTCACATGTCCGAAGAAGATAAAGCCAAAACATAATTTAGGAAATTGCTGTGAAGATGAAATAAATAAACTTATGAAATTAAATATGTACTGAGTACTCAAAATGTCAACTAACATAATTATTATCATTGTATCACTTAAAGATGTAAGAATTTGAAAGGTTGTTAAATTGTATAGAGCTGTTTATTATTCCTACTAAATAGCCCCAGAGCAATGGGCTGTAGAACAGACAGCACACATATCCAAGGGATCTTGCATGAAATTTCCTCAGCTTCCACAGTTTTTTAAAATATTCATACATGCTAGAGGTTATTCCCAAGATTTCTACTTTCCCTGTTGGGCATTAAACACTGACTTTGGTTTTACTGTCTCCTCCCCCATGTAACCACTCCATTCCCTGAAATCACCATATAAATATGTATACATATAAATATAAATTGAGAGAGTCTATACTCTATTTAATTAAACAATTCTGCCAAGCACATAGTTCCTCACAGGTCGTTATAAATAGAGTATCTACATTTTATCGTACTTTAGTTTTGCTGTCCTGCACAGAAGGGAGAGAACAGATTTTTATTAAGGGACCATGAGTAGTCAGTTTCTCATTTCTCAGTCAACTCAGTTTGTTTGTGGTCATTTTTAATATGTTAAGATATATTATCACATATATCATACTTTATATGATATGAGAAGGAAATCTATTACATGGTTTAGGAGAGGTTATAATAGCCAATATTTTCCTGAACTTAAGCAGGAAGTTTTGCTGACCTAACTACACTTCTAGGCCAAAATTTTAAAATATCCTGTCCATTTCATAAGGCTTATTCCATACTCAGAACTTTGGCAGATCCTAGTCTGAATGTCTTAATTTTTGTACTGTTTACCTTTCATGCTGGACTATAAACTCCTTTGAGAGCAAAAATCTTGTATCATTCTCTGAATTATATGCATCCAAAGTATTTAGCTCACTTTGTACACATTACTAAGGGGGTGACCCAAAAAAACAGAATTTATTTGTTAAAAATTGTGTATTTATTTTTACATGTTTAAACTTCAAACACTTTCAAAATACTCTCCATTTTACACAGTACACCCGAGACACTATTTCCATAGCTCAAAACAGTTTTTGAACTTGTCAATTTTGATGCCTCTTAGTGCTTCTGCCGTTTTTTGTATCACCTCTTCCACACTGGCAAAGTATTATCTTTCGAAGACCTTTTTCCTTCAGGGAAACAAGAAAAAGTCACTCAGGGTGAGAGGTTAATAGGAAGGGTGGGGCACAGGGGTCATGACGTTTTTTGGTCAAACACTACTGAACATTCAGTGCAGTGAGGGCAGATGCTCGCATAAATCACCCATCACGAAATGGGTAAACACTTTGAAAGAATCTCCAGCAAAAATTAAAAATGCATTGAAGCTGAGTACAGCCTCTCATAACAATGCTAGCTAGTACACTGATGAAAATGGGTTTTTATACGCCTGATAGAAGAGGTGGGAATTAGTGGAGCAGGGCTCAGCTAGTAGATGGATTTATACAAGAATTTCCAAGTCATTTTTTATCCTAATGTATGATTGAGATCATAAAACAAAAAATATGCATCAAGAAGATGCTTAGACTAACAGAAGCAACTGCCAAATGAAAGTAATCATCTATAATGAGAACTCTGCCAGAAACACCATCGTGGTTACCCTACATTATAGTTATACTTAGTATGGATTCAGTTTATCATGGCTCCAGTTCAAAACACCCATTGAAACATATAAAAGACTAAGGCCATTATTGAGCCTGCATAAAGTCAATGAAAAAACATATTTCTGTAGATTTATTATGTATCAGAAAATCAGGTAAGCTAGCATTGGAGACCATCAGAATGCTTATAAAACTGTTACCTTCAGGAAAAAAAAATCAATATTTTAAACTAAAGCGATCTCAGAGAATGTCCTAGCATACATATTTCTCTCTTCTTTTTTTTTTTTTTACTTTTAGAGTTATGAGGTACAAGTGAGGATTCGCTACATAGGTAGGCTGCATGCAGGTGAAGTTTGCGCTTCTAACTGGCCCTCATTCACCTTGGTAGTGGACCAGGTACGCATCGTGTTGTCATACTCCCCCCTCCCTCCCCTAGCAGTGCCCAGCAACTGCTGATCCCACTCTTGTGTTAGTGTGACTAGTGTTCAGGGCCCATTTATGTGTGAGAACATTTGGTATTCAATTGTTTGTTTCTGTGATAGTTCATTTAGCATGATGGTCTCCAACTGCATCCAAGTTGCAGCAAAGGCCATGATTTTGTTCTTCTTTATGGCTGTGTAATATTATATCATGTATATGTACCACATTTTCTTTACCCAGTTCACTTTTGATGGGCGACAGGGTTGGTTCCATGTTTTTGCTATTGTGAACAGTACGGCAATGAACATGTATGTGCAGGTGTGTTTTGTGTAGAGAGATTTATGTTCCTCTAGTATATTCCCATGAGAGGAATTGCTGGATCATAAGTGAGATTTTCATATTATCTTTATTCCTCTCAATATTTTCTGCATTTTCCCAAGAGTTCATGAAATACATAATTGGAAAAAAGCATATAAAAAAACACAAAAATCCACATGTATTTCTAAGAGGCAAATGAATGAATTCTAATTCTCCAGCCCTGTATTGTTGACCAATATTCACTGATAGTTTTCTGGCAGTCTCAGAGAGTCTACAAGGGTTAATTAGCAAGGGCTAACCCAGGACAGAAACTAATAAAACATTGTTATAGGAGAGGTATGTATAAATAAGCTTTGAATGATGAAAGGATTTTTAAAATCTAGGCTCTAGATCTCAATTTTCTCATCTGAAAAAATGTAGAAGTTAAACCAAATAATTTATAAGTATCTTTCCGCTTCTAAAATTTAATAGCTCTTCTTTACTTGTTAATTTATTTATTAAAAATATTTATTTACTTAAAATGAAAAAAGTACTAGTGAAAGAATTGGGTTTGGTTAATATTCTCATGAAAACTATGATTACACATAATATAGTATTTAAAAGTGTTCAAAAAACAGTTGAAAATGTGCTATGTGAAACATAATAATTTTTGCAAATGCTTTTAAAGTCTGTACTATGTGTGAGGCATAATTTTATGTCACAGAAGACAAATACACAGACATGGATATGGGATGATCAAAATAAAGATATAATAGAAATAGATATAATAGACATAGAGATAGAAAAATTCATTTAATCTCTACAACAGCCATTACCTTGAGAACACTAACCATTTGGCAAGTATGTGCTAAGTAATTAAATATATTTTCCATGACTCCAAATTGTAGAACTAGCACCAAAAAAGGCACAATAAAGAAAAAACAATCCTAATAGCCATCTCAAGTGCATACTTTAGGTAATAAACTTGTACATATTATAGATGTTTCAGCAAAGACTGGATTCCAATTTTGATGAAATTAGAAAAAGAGCCACTGATTTAGTCTCATTTTTATTAACAGAGAGCTGATAAAAACGAAGCCAGAGTGGGCATGACACGAGACAGTAGAGACAG
This sequence comes from Carlito syrichta, assembly GCF_000164805.1. Lineage (NCBI taxonomy): Eukaryota > Metazoa > Chordata > Mammalia > Primates > Tarsiidae > Carlito > Carlito syrichta. The sequence continues at coordinate 101,040 of NW_007257114.1, read as the reverse complement.
AACTAGCAGATAAGATCTCTCAATACAAGTAGAATTTTTAAACAAACAAACAAACAAAAAACAGCTGATGGTCAGGGGAAATGCTGGGGCTGGGCTTTAAGAGTTTGTCAAGAAGCTGATTTGCAGAGATAGGTATACTTGGACCCCAGTGAAGTGGTCAAATAAATAACAGTGCTCCAAGAGTTATATTTACTGCCACACAAGATGAATCATGCTTCTTTGGGGAATGCTTTTTCTGAAACTTCATTTTCCATTTTGGACTACTGGATCAGTCTCTCAGAAGAGTTTGGAATGTGGCCAATTACTTCCCTCTGCATTTTTCATCTGAGACTTCAGCTGTACAACTCCATTTTAAATTCTCACACAATACATCTTAGAAAGTGAGGACTCTGCCTGTGTCTCTTCATTGTGTAAAGAATGAGACACCAAAATAGAGGTTACAAGATAGACTATTTAATAAGGACCAGGGAACACATTTAAGAGTCTTTAGAAAGGCATTATTACTATAGTAATCTACTGATCTACGCTCCATACTTACATTACAATAATAGTGACAAATTACTATTGGAATAATAAATTAGCAGAGACCATTAAAACAACATCATATTTAAAAATTAGGCATTAAAAGAATAAAAAGTATAAAATAAAATAATTTCCTTTTTAAAAAGAGCAAAAAATAAACTCTGGAATAACCAGAAACCAGTCTACAATTGTCTCAATCATATATTACCTCAGATATTACTGAAGCACTCAGAGTTAATATGATGTTAAACCAAGCTTGAGGGTGACATTGACATATTTAATGGCAAAACAAATAACTTAAAATATCAAAGAAAGAAAACAAACCAAATAAGATTCTTTAAACCACTATACTTACAGCATCTAATTTTACTTGATGAAGCATTAGGGAAAAAAAATTGCTGATAAATTATTTTAAGAAACAAAATTATATGAATTTTAAATATTTTGGCATTATACAATGGAAAGTGTCTTAGGCAGGCATGGAAAATTAATTCAAGGTCTAGTGCCCACTTACCTTTGCCTACTACACAAGTATGAGAACACAAACACACTTTGGAAACCAAAAAATTCAATGTAAATGTTACATTTCACTTACAGAAATATCATTGTCTTTCTGTAAATTAAAGAATCAATCTCAATTCACCATGCAGGAACAACTCAATTTCTGGCCATCATAGCTCTCTAATGTAATGATGTAATCATAAATATATCAAATAGATTATTTTAAATGATATGTAGAGAGCAAAATAGGATAATAAAATGAAAAGCACAATATAGCTACTAGTTGAAAGAAAGGCTATATCTATGATTTAGTCCACATGGAAAAAGTAAAACAGAAACCTTGGCTGTGTCACACTCATTAAGAGTAAAGTCCCAAATATTCAATATGATATGGCTTCAGCAGTGGCTATAATCAGGATACGAAGATTTTCCATGTGTTTGAAGAGTCATGGAAGCTAAAGAAACTGTAGTAACAGACGACTTCATCACCTCGAGGGTGTTATTGTTGGGTGGATGATGTGGTTGGGAGAGTTTGCAGGAAACTGGCAAATAAAAATTAGAGGATAAGTCAGACACTGGCTGTGTCTTTGAGATAGTGATAATTCAGTTCTGGAGAGAAAGTACAAGCCTGAACCTAAGACAGAAAAAAGAGCTAGGAGAGAGATACAAGCAAAAAACTATGAAGAATAAAGAAAGGCAGAATTACTTCTTTAGTTTCAACAGAGAATATAAAGAAGATTTCATAGTGGAGGTACAGGATATTGCTAAGTACAGATGACAGAAAAAGACATTAGTACAGAGTACATGGAAAGGTGAAATAAATGAAATGACACAAAAGGAGAAGCAAACATATTTAAAAGGAAATGAAAATGAAGAAAAAGCCAGAGTTATATTGGGGTCAGATTGTTAAAGTTTTGAAGCTCAAACAAAAAATTTTAGGTTTTATATGGTAAGTTCCTAGAATTCACGGAAAGTGTTACAGGCAGTAAGTGGGTAGTTACCTTTAAGGTGGTGGAATGCAAAATAGTGGGGGCAACAATATCAGGCAATCTTTCAGAGTTGGCAGGGGTGAGGATTTGGGAACAAGAAGAGAACAAAAAATGGAGGTACTGAGACAGCCAGGAGGAAGGAGGAACAGAAGTAAAAGTATCGCTATATTTTCACTTAATGAAACTAGATAAATAAGAAATTTTTCATGTACAAAACAAACATACTACCATGAAATATTTTGTATCTTGCCAAGTTTTGACATCAAAGGGGAAATAAGAAAGGACTATTCTTATTGGTTGTTCATTATTGATCTGAGTATACTCCCTATTGCTTTCTCTTTCTAAACCCTTCCAAAAAACTTATCAATTAGATATAATGTATCTAATTCATAAAATGAGAAAGAGAAAGTAAATCACCCAAACTCAACCAGAAGCAGAAGTGAAATTTAATTCAAGAATGATTGCTTCCAAACATGGTTCTTTACACTATACTAGACTGTTGGACTGCAGCATAAAGGCTTTTGGGGGCGGTGTTTGAGTAGAGAGTGAATGGCTCTAGAGATAACCCATCAAAGAATATTACTTTAGACTAAATTATATTGAACATCTTTTATCTTCCTAAAAATTCTGAACTTTTCAATATTTATTTTAGAGGATTTCTTTTTACTTTTATTTTTTCTTTTTTAAAAGATGACCTGAATCAAACTATGTAGGGTTAACTAGATATAAAATATTTAAAATGGGAAATTTTTTGAGAATGAAATCTCATCCAATTCACTAAATGAAAGTAATGCTGACTACCTGGCCACTGGCCTGAGTAACAGACATAAGAATGCTGAAATAAACACAAAAGAGTGAAGGTAAAATAATTGTCACAATGTTAGGAGATAAAACCTGGATTAATAGCAACACTTCACAAAATAGGTTTCTGTTATGATTTTAGAATTATTATGTCTAATGATGAAGAAGGTTAAACAAATAAAACGAAGAGTGCTGCCCCTCAACTGTATGCCATTTTGGTGTCTTAGAGTTGATCTTCAAGTGATTCTATCATGATATGTATAAACTAACAATAAGTATTTAATTATGGAAAATATGCCATTCTGTATCTTTCTACAAATATTTCAATGGGCTTCAAATTTAAGTTAAAGCCTATTTAAAATATTTATATTGAAAACTGCACCATGATTTGGAATTTCTAAATGTGTATTGGGAAGTAATATGCTCTGATGTGAGGCATGTAAATGTGCACTGCTAAATTGACACATATATCACTAAATCTGTTTTTTTATTAAATGCTCCAAGGTGCAATTTTAAGGGAAAAAAATTACAAAATATCTCACAACATATTTTTAAATTGATATAAAGAATGCAACAATATATTCTGTGATATAATACCTATCCAAATGTACCATCTAATTAACAGATATGTATAAAATTTTAAAGTCCAGAAAATAATACTTTAGAAGCCAAAGTTCAGTAAGCAAAGTGAAATTCCAATCCTAGAAAATATTCATCTTATTAGAAAAACTCTTCTTTCATAGCTAGTGTTTTGTGGTCAAAATTTTTGATGTTCACAATTTTAAGACAGAACTTCACAATGAGAACACAGATTTTCCTCTGCTTCCATTACTTTTTTCACATTTTTGCTCCAGCACCAAAGTGTTAAAATTTTGTCTCATCTCTCCAAGAGTGAGAAAATGTATGCCTCTGTGTTACTTGAAACACGTGAAAAATGCAATTCAATTAATGTGTATTGAATGTATGAATAAAAATAATTTTATTTACTTTTTAATCTTTATTACATCATGATTATATTGACATAAAATTAGCTTTTTAAAAAACAGCACTATCCAGATATAATTCACATACCATACAGTTCACCCATTCAAAGTGTACAACTTAGTGGTTTTCAATATATTCACCAAGTTGTAAAGTCATCCCCCAATTAACTTTAGAAATTTTCATCACCCAAAAAAGCACCCACTTTAGCAATATATATTTTGTGACTGGCTTCTTTCACATGACAAAATGTTTTCGTGTTTCATCCATCCTATAGCATGTATCAATACTTCACTCCTTTTTATTTTATCATATTCCATTGTATGACTATACCAAACTTTATTTATTTATTTATTTTTGAGTTGGAGTCTTACTCTGTCGCCCAGACTGAAGTGCAGTGGTCGCTCCCAGCCACCGCAGTCTCGACCTGCTGGGATCCAGCCATCCTTCCACCTCATCCTTCCAAGTAGCCGGAATTACAGGCATGCGCTACCACGCCGGCTGATTTTTTGATTTATTGTAGAGATGAGGTCTCGCTGCTCAGGCGGGTCTCGAACCCGCGGGCTCAGGCAATCCACTCACCTCAGCCTCTCAAAGGCACGGGATTACAGGCTGAGCCACCAAGCCCGGCTATACCAAACTTTATTAATCCATTCACCAGTTGAAGGACATTCGAGCTGTTTCTACTTTTTGGCAATTATGAATAATACTATGCTAAATATTCATATACAAGAGTTTCTATGTGGACACATGCTGTCATTTCTCTTGTATATAGGCCTAGCAATGAAATTTCTGGGTCATATGACAACTCTACGTTTAGTCTTTTGAGAAACTTGCAGGCTGTCTTCCAAAAATGCCTGCATCATTTTACATCCCCACTAGTACAGAGGCTGTCTTCATTATTGAATTTTAAGAATTTAAAATATATATTGTAGATGCAATTTCCTTGTCAATAAGTGATTTTTCACTACTTCATTGTGTCCTTTGAAGCATAAGAGCTTTTAATTATGATGAGATTAAACTTATGTGTTTTTCTTTTGTTGGTTGTGCATTTGTTGTCATGTCTATGAAACCACTACTTAATGCAAAGTCTTGAAGATTTGCCCCTATGCTTTCTCCAAAGACTTTTCTCATTTTAGCTCTTACATTTAGGCCTCTGGTCCATTTTGAGTTACTTTTTCATGCTTAGTGTGAAAAATTAGTCTTTAAGATAATTTTTTTGAGGTGAATATGCTACCAATTAGACCTCCTAAGTTCTTAAGATAATGCTAAAGAAAGTCTTTTTATTGAAATAACTAAAAAAGTTTGTGGAATTTAATAAGAATATTAACATTAAGGAAAACATTTCAATAAATAATACACACTTTTTAAAACGTTAAACATCTTATTCCTGGATTCTATGTAAAATAACCCTAAATGAAAATATAATGCAAATACATAATAGAAAAGAAATTCAGGAATTCATGAAAAATTTAAAATGTCATGCCAGGACACAAGATGTATCATGTTTCTGTAACCTTGCTTTCTTATTTTATGGCATTTAATAACTTAAATATTTTGTTAAAGTATGAAAGCATAGTGTTTGTCTTCTTTACTCCCATTATTGTGGCATCTGTAATAGTACTTGACACATGATGAGTACAAACATTCAAAACTGAACAGGTGAACAAATTTAAATGAATGAACATTAGAAACGGCACTTCAGATGCAAGAAATATAATGGAAAGAATGGAAAACAAGTAGGTTTACAAAAAAAATTGTTCCTATAAACATTTTACATCGTCCTTCTCTCTCCTAGTATCATTTTCCCCCTGGCTTGGTGCATGGTGCTGTCATTTTCATCCTCTAAAGTTTTAACTTAAGTATTATCTATTTAAATAAATTTCCATAGCAAGTTTGTCTAAACTAGTTTTCTCTATTATTCTGTACTACAGAATTATATTTGTCTCTTTCATAGCACTAATCCCAAATAGTAAATATTCATATTTATGTGTTTACATGTTATCTTGCTCTCCCACTACATTGGACATGTTTTTTATTTTGCTTTCAATGCCTTAAAGAATGCATGCCACATTGCTAATTCTAAATAAATAGGTAGTACAAGAAATGGATTGGCCGTAGTGGGAAATGGTCAGGGGAAGGGAGTGGGATTGGCAGTGGAGGGAAACTGCTAGGGGAGGGAGAGGCATACCTCACCAACAAGGGTATCTGCATAGTCAATGTTTGTATACCCAACCCTGAATTGTACTCCACATCTTTATAATAATAATAATTTTTTTAAAAGACTATAAGTCAAAATAGGAGTTAATGTCAAACTCTTTTACTATAAAAACTTCAAAATATTGCCAATAAATAAATAAATAGGTAGCAAATGATTGGATAAATGGGAACATGGGCAACTTGCTGATATCTAGATTTTTAGGGACAGCTGTATTGAAACCACAGAAAACATGCTTGCACAAAGTCATTAATAATGTCCTTCTCCATGGTGGCTTTCAGTTTTCTCACAACCTGTCAGTTTCCCACAGAAATAACCTTTTCACATCTATTGAAATATAAGAATAAAAGTTGACGTAGTAATGTTTATTCATCCTTGCCCCAGCTATAGAAAAAAATTTTAATGGAAATATCCAGCAATCTGTAATATACACTCAACAAACAAAAAAGCTTCTGTCACCAAATCCCAGGGGAGTTCTAATCTATTTGGATCTGAATAAAATTAGAGGTAATCTCTCCTCCCCTAGTCTCTGGAGTTCAATACTTAGCTTCCTAGCGGAAGTTCATAATCTTATCAACTAATATTTATGGTGATTCAAAAGATCTTATGCAATTTAACAAAGAGACTATATAGGCATGCCTATGTTTTAATCTACTTATTTGTTCTCTTCCTTTCTTTTCCTGAGGACTTACACTATGTGCAGGTAACCTTTTGGTTTGAAGCTGTATGGTAGTTGTCAGGCACTTGCCCAATATTCACTTTTCCCTTCTCATTGATAAACTTTTGCTATAAATTGAATGTTTGTAATACCTCAAAATTCATATGTTGAAACCTAATCCCCAGTGTGATGGTATTTGAATGTGTGGCCTTCGGGTGGTAATTAGGCCATGAGAATGGAGGCCTCATGAATGGAAGGAGTGACCTTTTAAAAACAGACAGAAAAGACCTTGTTTTCTCTCTCTCTGCTCTCCCCACAGCAAGACAATGGCCAACTGAAAACCAGGAAGAAAGGAAGAACCTGGCCATGTTGGCACCCTGATCTCGGACTTACCAGCTTCCAGAACTGTGACAAATAAATGTCTGTTTTTTAAGCTACCCAGTCTATGGTAATTTGTTATAGTAGCCCAAACTAAGACAACCCTGGTTTAATAACATAATAAAGCATGTAGCCTAAAATTAAAAACAAAATAAAAATAGGTATCATCCTTTCCACCTAGGGGCACCATGTGACAGTTCTATTCAAGGATTCATAAGTGAATATCTACTGGAACTTCAGGGAATGCATTAACTTTCCTGATAAAGACAACATCGTTTCCTCTGTGTCCCCTTCTACTACCTAGAAAGTGCACATATTACCTGGAGTTATAAAAGCCATCTTGTCCCAGGAGGAAAATTCCAAATAAATATAAAGGCTTTGGCCCTAATGAGGCTTTTGAACCAATAAGTGAGCCAACACCAGTAACTACCTATGTAACCTATGTAACTAGACTTCTCTCATGCCTTTAAACTATTGTTATGAGTATCTCTTTTACTCACAAATTCAATTCCTAGTTGATACAGGAAAGTAAATTTAAGAAATCAAAACAGTGAGATTTTGTGCATATATTGTCATCTCACATGACCCAGTGAGTTATATGTAGAATCATGTGTGAGGCATGTATAAGGTGGCTGTATAATTGTTGCCAAAGTCCTAATCCAGCACCCTTTCACAGGTTAAACAAGGACTATCAAAAAATTACACTAAATCGTAAATTACACTAAGGCTTAAACTGGAACGGTTCTGAATGAATCAGGATATATAGTACCCACCTCATGGGAGACTGATGCTCTCAGTGGCCTCAAAATAAATTTTCTTCCTTTCCAGTTGGAGCTGGCTAATATGTGTCACTTACATTTTTTCTAAATATAATCCATTCTCCCAACTTAACAACTAGATTTTTTTTTTTTTTTGATGCAGAGATAAACTTTAAGTACACCATAAATACAGCAGGCTGTGAACTCAAAGAGAATCTGCACTTTGTGGTCTGTTTCTGTCTACCATTGTTCTTATTTTGGTCACATATCACAAGGTTTTTAAACTTGTTTTGTGTTTTTTTTTTTAATGTTCTTTTTCTCAGTGCAGTCTGTTCAAAGAGCCAACTTCTCTACAGATTTGGTCATAAGGATGACATGCTTCTGCTTCTCTGCTCCACCATATCTTACTCCATTCACAATTCAATTGAAAAATCCATTTATTTTTCCATCACATTTAGCACTCACAATTTCCTTCTCTTTTCCTCTCCCTTAAGTCTGTCAAAGTCATGGACTATTGACTTATTTGACTTATTTTATGTAGCATAGTTCTCTCCAAATGAGTTATATAAGGAGATACTGAGCAATGCTTATCATTACTTAATCTCTGCTGAGATAAGAAACTTTTTCAAGAAGGAAAGTCTCCATAAGCTGAAAAACTGGAGAGGGAGGTGGGAAGTGGGGAGAAGGAAATAATTGATCTATACGTTCTGAGAATTTTCTTGTTATAAACCCAGGAAACACTCAAATATGAAAACTGCCAATTTTTACATTTTTGGGGTGGGGATGGGGACAGGCAAAGGAAACTAGAACTAATAAGGACAGAAATCTCTTTTGGAAATCAAGATGAACCAGAAAGCCATAGCAGTCATAAATCTTGAGAAGGCCAATGGGTGATCCTCTAGCAGGAACAAAGACAGCAGGGACAAAATGCAGCTTCAGCTTTCTTGAAAAGTCCTCCTACTCTGAAAATTGGTTCATCTCTTTATCAGTTTATCAGATTTTTAAAAAATGCAACCCAAACTGATCAGGTAAAAAGGGCAATTATTGGCTCATTTATTGAAAACTTCAGAGGTAGGGCTGGCTTCAAGTGTGTCTCTATGTACAAATTCAAAGGATGTGAATGAGACCTAGCTGCTCCATATCTTTTGATCCAGTCCTCCTGTCCTCTGGATGTTGAAATTTTTCTCAGAAAATGATCTCCCCTTATGGTATTAAGGTAGTTGTAGTCCTTTTATCCTCTCAGCTCCAAATCTAGTTTAAAATAAATAAAAGACAATTATCCTTCAACAGATAAAATCTTAGCCTGAAGCTAACTGTTCTTTTTTTTTTTTTTTTTCTTCATTAATCAGTATTTTTTATTATGGTTTTGTGGGGTACAGTTAAGGGTTAGGTGTACAATGACGTTTCATTCAGGCACCCTGTAGATAAGAAGTGTTTTCCCATCCCCCGACAGATATTTGCTAACTGTTCTTAATTGGAGGAGTAATACTCTGCAGCCAATCCTCATGGCCAGGGTGACTAAAGATATTGGACTAGGCAAAGCAAGAATCACCGCTAAAATTAAGGGTGGGATTAATCCCATAAAAACTCCATGGATTGATGGTAAGGAACTGACTGAGGGTACCCTGAACATCTTTAATATATCTACTGCTACTACCTTTACTGCTTACAGTTAACACTGAATGTTGACAATATACTATACTCTGCACTAGGGCTTCACAAGCATCTTTCCATTAATCCTTATTATAATCGTAGAAAGCAAACATTGTCATTATTTTCCCCACTTTAAATATTAAGAAAATTAAGTCCAGGAAATTTAAGAATTTTGCAATTTTAGTCACAAAGTAAATTCCAGAGCTATAATTCAGTTTTATTTCCAAAGTTCATATTTAAAAATACTACTTAATACTGCCTGATTCACTGATGACTAATGGGACTTAATGTGGAAATTTTAAAAATTATCTAGATTGGCTCTTTGACCTGTGAACCTAATGTACCAAATGGCAAGATGAAAAGGAAAAATATAAGATTTGATATTTCAAATAATTCAAGCATAGGTCCACATTAGTGCTACTCTTAAAAGCTTAATCCTGCTTTTATTTTTCAATGGTTAATATTACTAGAAACACATATGCTAATTTTCACAATTATACTAGCCCTGGAGCTAAATTATCAGCATTTTCCAGAAGTTATAAACTCTTAGAAAACAACAAAAACTACATACTACTGAAAATATCATAATATGGTAAAAATGGATGCTTACCATTACTCAATCCCTACTGAAAGTAAAATTAATGACCTGTTCATTCTTTCTGAAAAAAAAGGCAACCTAATCTCAACGAAAACAACAAAAATCCATGTCACATGTTTGCAAGCAACAACTATCAGATTTTGGGGTTGGCATGAGTCAATATTTTATTTTTATTTATGGGAAAAAACAGTTCTATTAATTAATATCTATGGAGTAGAAAATAGGCAAAATAAGTTATTATTTTCTAGATGCTGTTACTCTAAGATTTTTTTAAAAGTTACACATTTCAAGAAGAGCACAAGTATATGAGGAAAAAATATGTAAATGACCTAAAATGAATATTTAAAAATCTACTAGCTGAAGAAGCCTCTATTGTGGAAGCCATTTTATATAAGAGCCACCTGTGTTAACCTCCAACTAACCAACGAGCAGCTTAACAAAGTCAAGCATTAACCAGTCAGAACTGCCATGTTTCAATTCTTCATTTGCATGGCAAGAACCAAAAAGAGGCCAGCTCCCTTACAAAAAAACTCTCAAACCAGTGGCTCAGGGCAGACAGCTGTTCTATCACCATCCTGCTAGTTGCTCCCTTACAGTTTATGCAGCAAATCTGTCCTTCTCTACTCTGATCTGACTCAGTGAATTCTTTCACTGTTTGCAACTCCAGCTGACTGGTCACTACCCATGAAATCTATGATTTGGTCTTTGACTTTTCTCTATTCAGGTATCATTAACTTCAAAATTCTGACGTCTTTGGCATTAATGGCTAAGGTTCATTCTCTCCCTCACCCTCTCCTCTCCCCATTCCTCTTCCTTCCTCGTCCCTTCCTTCTCCCTTGTGTTTAGGGTCCCAATCAGGAAAATTGTTATAAAGTCCATGACTAAACAGCCAATGAATTATTGCCAGAATTTAACTGCATAATGTCTCCATTAACTGATTTAACAAGATTATAACAGATGTCTTTACATAGAAATTATAGTTTTCAGTGCTATGAGAGATCTAATTCTATATTAGATATGATCCCCAATTTCTAGAAGTTTGGATCTCATAGGATAGATAAGGCATTCAAAAGAAATTTGAAAAAAAAATGAATAAGGAAATAAACTGATAAAATACAGAAGTTATTTTTGGCTGCTGAAATTGGGAACATTTTTATGGGGTCCTGTAAATCTATGATAATGGGAAGCAAAAGAAATTGGATGAGTAGGGGGAAAAAAGCACTTTCTCTTATTGTTCACCTTGTGGGCATAAAACAATCTTCTTGTAGCTCTCAAAAGTGACCCTTTCTTTCTTCATCCTCAGATACTCCCCTACATGTTTCTCAATAACTCTTGACTCTATTTTTCAATATAAAATCAGTATCATCTCACAATATTTTCTGTTCTTACTGAGGCATCCGATTTAGGTGTTGAATTCTAGAAGTGCAAAGGACATGCATCAATCAAGAAATCTCTTTCATTTTTATTGCTGTTGATACCTTTAAATAAAGTCATCACAAACAAGGTAGTGGGCTGCCCTGGTTTCAAAAGAATTATGCTTTTGATATTTCGTTGAAACACTGTAGCGTGACACATCCTTAATTGCAACAGCAAATAAGAGAAGCAATATCAATTAAATTAATGAATATTGAACTAGAAGTTGCTTGTTCTTAACCTTCCTCACTATACTGAGTCACCTAATTTTCATCACTTATCATTTTTATTTTCCAGGTATACCTTCTGTCACTCCGCAATAAAAATATCAGAATTACCGCAAGGCTTAAATGAGACAGTTTATATGAAAGTATAAGGAAAAAATAAGAAATACTCCACAATGGAAAGGTTTCATTATATGTGAAGCCAATGGCAGTATGGTATTATGGAAAACTCGTGGTTTATTAAGTTAAGACCTAGATTTAAGTTCTAGTTCTGTTACTCACCAGGATGGATTTATTTAAGTCAAACACCTCTATAAGCCTCAGCTTTTCATCAATATCTAATAGTTCATTTCGATCTTTCCTCACAGAGTTGCATGAAAGCTAAATACAAATCTAAAGGCCCCTTAAAAACAATAAAAACTTAACAAAGTACAGTATATTATTTGTACCAACACAGTCATTAATACTGCTGCTATGACTGTCATTGTTCCTCTTATGACAACTTACAGTATTATTTATTAAAACATACATGAACTTAAGGGAGTGACTTTATCACCAATTTAACTTCAAATATAATTGGCATGGGTGAAGGCAGTGTTAAAATAAATAACTGGGCCCGTATAATCTGACTTTAGTTTATCCCTCAATTGAAAAAAGAAAATCTCATTTAGTTCATAGACTACCTAATTCAGATTTGGGAAATAACTATTTTAAGTTTATACAAAGTAAGTAAATAATAATTGTAGTTAGAAAAAAATTAAACCTTTTAAAACATTTTAATCATCATTAATTACTGAAATGCCAGTGATATATGTGCTAAGTGCATTAAACCGTTCATTAAAAAGACCAAATAATTTTTGCCTGGTTACAACTTCTTGACATCATTCATATTATCAAATTGCATTAGTTTTAAGTGTCATTGTCCCAAATGCAAATGTCGACTCCAAGTTGTACAATCACTGAGTCATATTTTTATTTCCCAAATCCTCATGTACTAGATGGTACTTCCTAACTTTCTTTTCTTTCATCATTTCCTTACTCCAAGTTGGGGTAAGAAAATGGACAATAGGAAAAAGAGTGAGGAGCTGGGCCTGGAGGCATAGCCAGAGGAGTATTTTCATGGGACTTGGCATTCACATCAACTGAACATAGGGTATGTGTGTATATGTATAAATAATTTGCCCAAAAAGAGGTGTGGCCTTTGCTCTTGGCTTCTGAGAGGTAATTTATTTTTACCTGAGGGCCTTGGACTAACCAGAGATTAACGATGTGATTTAGGGTAAGGGCTTTGGGTCACTCAGTATCAGCAGACCTGGAGGATGGAATTAACCATATGGGCAATCAACGAACCCTACCTATATAACAGACTCCATAAAATCTCTTAACATAGACACTCAGGTGAGATCCCTGGTTGGAATTACTCCATGCACATCATCACACATTGATACCAGAAGAGTAATACATCCTGACTCTGTAGGAAAAGAACAAAAGAAGTTCAGTATTTAGTACCTCTGCTGGACTCTGCTGTAGGCATTTCCTCCCTTAGCTAATTTTAATGTGTACCCTTCCCCTATAATGAACCATAACCCTGAATATAGCCACTGGCTTTCTGTGAGTTCTGTGAGTCCTATTGGCAAATTATCAACCAGAGATGATTCTTAGCCTCCTGAATGTGCAGGTGCCACAAGTAAGGGTGGTCTTAGGGACTATGCCCACTAACTTTATAGTTGGTCTAAACTCCTTGCAACAGCAAATATGCAAGCTAAAAAACAGGGATCTTAGCTATTTTGTCCACGTTTGTATGCTCAGTGTATAGCATGTTGCCTGGTATGTGGTAGTGTTCCAACAAATACATGTTGAATGAATTTTAGGTTTATTGAGATTGCTTTGAGGACAAATCAGCATTTGTGCAGTGGTTTTAAGACCACGAATGAAGCTTTGATCAGTGTAATCATAGGTAATTATCCAACTATTGTATATAATTTGTTCTATCTATACTTGAAATAGGCAATTCTTTAAAATTCAACAAATGTTCACAGAGAAACTTCCTTTATTGGAGAATGTGTTTAATGCTGTGGTTGGGGGAAATATGTGGCCCAAATAACTAAGATGAATATGATATAATTCCTGCCTACTAACAAAACAAAAGCCAAAAGCTGTGATATTAAAATAGAAGTAGCATCTAATTCTCACTGAGAATGGATAATGGAGAGAGGTGAGCTATCAGGCAACATTTTAGCTGAGCTATAAAGATTATGAATTATGTAGGTTCAGAACATAAAAAGACAAATATAACAGTATCAGTGATGCCACCATAGTAAATATTAATTTTATTATTTATATATTTATTACATATATCATTCCATACAATAATTTTCTAAAATATTATATTACTAATTTTTAACCACAATTTGAAAATAATCTAGCTTTATGATTTCATTACAAATGATGATTATCTGCAATTTGTTTATGTGTACAAGGTTCAATTTAAGCTGCACAAATATAAAAATATACTGATTATGAGTAAATTCTCAGATGATGGTAAAAAGAGGATACCAGCTTAGGCTTTGCACTCTCTGTATATAAAAAGATACCCCTCTTCCCCAACCTCCACCTAAGTGCCTTTAGGAACTGTGATCCTTTGAAAAAATTTAGGTGGTCTTATAAGTGTTTTCAAAAATTTGCAAAAATCAAAGAGAATAAAACATGAACATATATTCAATTTTAAGTCAGAATTGACTTTAAAAATATTAAAGGTACTATGGTAAAACTTGTAGAAAAATCTGTCTCAACAGATTGTGACACACCGTAATATTTCCTGAACTACTGAAAAAAGATGTTGCAGAAACAGAAGTTTCTAACATCTTTAAGCTTCTTTTGTTTGAGAAAATCATATCTTATAGAGTTTTTATTCACTCTGTTTTTTAAATGTTATTTAATACAATTAAAATTATTTTGGTTTTCTTTCAAAAAGGCACGGTAAGTTTAAATTTAACCATGGAATTAAAAAAAAAAAAGCTTGTATAGTGAAAACTACAATGTGCTGTTGAAAGAAATTACAGAAGACACAAATAAATGGACAGACATCCCATGTTTATGAATTGGAGAAGTTAATAATATTGTTAAAATGTCCATATCCAAAGCAATCTTCATAGTCAATGCAATTCCTATCAAAATCTCAATGGCATTTTTTGCAGAAATAGAAAAAGCCTTTTTAAAATACATATGAAATCTCAAGGGACCCCAAATAGCCAAAACAATGTTTAGAAAAAACATGAATAAATAAATAAAGCTGTAAGCCTCATATTTTTGGAAAAAGTGTGAAAAAGCTGCAGTAATTAAACAGTATGGTACCAGTACAAAGATAGACAAATAAACCAGCAGAACACAATAGAGAGCCCAGAAATAAATTCTTGCATATATGGTCAAATCATCTTCAACAAGATTACACAATGGAGAAAAGATAGTCTCTCAGGAAGCAGTGCTGGAAAAATTGTATATCCACATTGAAAAGAATGAAATTGGACCTTTGCTTTTTACTATACACAAAATTAACACTGAGTGGATTTACAACCTATACATAAGACCTGAAACTATAAAGCTCCTTGAAAAAAACATAGGAGAAAAGCTTAATGACATTGGATTCAGCAATTGTATCCTAAATATGACACCACAAACATTGGCAGCACAAGTAAGAACATGCAAATGGGATACATCAAACATAAGAAAAATCTGTTTCAATGGAAACAACCAAAAGTGTGAGAAGACAACTTAAAGAATGGAAGAAAGTATTTGCAAATCATAAATCTGATAAGGGCTTAAAATCCAGAAAATATAAAGAACTCCTACAACTCAATAAAAAAAACCTCAATTAACAAATGAGCAAAGGATTTTAATAGACATATCTCCAAAGATTATACAAATGACTAACACATGAAAAGATGCCTGATACCACTAAGCATTAGGGAAATGCAAATCAAAAACAAAATGAGACATCATCTCATAGCTATTAGGATGGCTATGATCTAAAGAAACAAAAAAATATCAAATTGTTGACAAGTATGTGAAGAAACTGAAACTGTTGTGCACTGTTTGTGGGAATGTAAAATGATGCTGCCACTATGGAAAAGAGTACAGAAATTCCTCAAAAAAATTAAAAATAGACTCTCCATATGATCTAGCAAGATCTCAAAGAGATATTTATACATCCATGTTTATTGCAGCATTAATCACATAGCCAAGAAACAGAAGTAACTTAAGTGTCCATCAGCAATTGAGTAAATAGACAAAATGTAGAATACATATACAATGGAACTTTTTTAAACATTAAAAAAGAAGGAAGTTAATGCTACAACATGGATAAATATTGAGAACATAGGCTAAGTGAAATAATCCGGTCACAAAAAAGACAAATACTGCATAAATCCACCTATATGAGAAATCTGAAGTAGACAAATTCTTAGAACCTGGAAGTTGAATGGTGTTGCCAGACGCTGGGGAAAGGGTGAAAAGCAGACCTGCTGCAGTTCAGTGGGCACAGAATTTCAGTTTTGCAGGATGGAAAAGTTCTAGGGCTATCTCGTACAACAACGTGCATATGGTACATTACCACTGTACTATACATTTAAAAGTTAAGATGGTCCCCTGCTCTACCAGCTGAGCTATGTTCAATCTCACTAATCATCAGAGAAATGCAAATCAGAACTATAATGAGATACCACCTAACTCCAGTAAGGCTGATTATCATTAATAAATCAAAAAACAACAGATGCTGGCGCAGGGATGGAGAAAAGGGAACACTTCCACACTGTTGATGGGAGCGCAAGTTAGTTCAACCTCTATAAAAAACGGTGTGACGATTCCTAAAAGAACTAAAAATTAACCTTCCACACCATCTAGCAATCCTTATCCTGGGAATATACCTGGAGGAACATAAATCATTCCATTAAAAAGACAACTGTACACACATGTTTATTGCTGCACTATTCACAATAGCAAAAACATGGAACCATCCCTATTGCCTATAAAAAGTTAACTGGATAAAGAAAATGTGGTACGTATACATGATGGAGTATTACGCAGCCATAAAGAAGGACAAAATCATGGGCTTCGCAGCAAATTGGATGGAGCTGGAGATCATCATACTTAGTGGTGTATCATAGAAACAAAGAACTGAATATGTTCACAGTCAAAAATGGGAACTGAACATTAATCACATTAGCACAAGAAAGGGATCAGCAGTCACTGGGCACTGCCAGGGAAAGAAAAGAGGGAAAGTTGGGCACATATAACACAAAGTGCACCTGGTCTTATACCAGGAGAGTAAGGACCATTCGGAGGTCCAAACTTCCCCTATATACGGTCTACTTGTATAATTAATCCTTACTTGTATCCCACAGTTCTATAATAAAATAAAATTTAATTAAAAAAAGTTAAGATGGTAAGTTTTAAATTATGTGGTTTTTACTACATTTTTTTAAGAAGAGAAGAAAAAGGCATTGTGAGTTCAGACTATAATGTACCAACTCTGAACATACAGCAATGATGAAAAAAATGTAAAAATGTAAGGGATAAATGACACAGCCAGAATCAAAACAAACCAGGCATGTTACTGAAATAGAAAGAGAAAGCACTGGGCTAGTTGCAGTTCTAGACCTACAGAGTTCAGGTCCTCAAGGAAGCAACATGGTCCAGAGTTCTGCTTCAGTTGGTCAAGAGAAATAAAAGGCCTCCATGAAAGATGGGGGACAAGAGCCACACTTCCTGCTAAAATCGGGGACTGGGAAAGAGTCTTCCTGCTCCAACTCTAAGAGGGCTGAATTTTTTAAAAAACGCTACTAACATCTTTAAGCAAGTTGCAGTCATAGACATAGCCTCACAATGAGAGTAACAGTGCCAAGCCACTGTCTGGCTCAGGACCCTACCCCTACCCAATGTTACCCTAGGATAGGAGACTTGAAATTAATCTTTTTTTTTTTTCCCTTGAGTTGGAGTCTCACTCTGTCACCCAGGCTGGAGGGCAGTGGCACGCTCCCGGCCAACCCAGCCTCGACCTGCTGGGCTCCTGCAATCCTTCCGTCTCAGCCTTCCAAGTAGCCGGAACTACAGGCGCATACTACCACACCCGGCTAATTTTTTATTTATTGTAGAGATGAGGTCTTGCCAAGTTGCCCGGGTGGGTCTCGAACACTTGGCACAGGCAATCCTCTCACCTCAGCCTCTTAAAGTACTGGGATTACAGACTGAGCCACCGAGCTGAAATGAATCTTTTAAATGTTGGTGAGAGCGTAAACTAGTACAACCTCTATGGAAAACAGTATGGCGATTCTTAAAAGATCTAAAAATCGACCTTCCATACCACCCCACAATCCCCTTGCTGAGAATATACCCAGAGGAACTCAAATCACTCTATGAAAAATGACACACCCGCACACACATGTTTATTGCAGCACTATTCACAATAGTGAAAATATGGAACCAATCATGGTGCCCATCAAAAGAGGACTGGATTAAAAAAACATGGTACATATACACAATGGAATATTATGCAGCCATAAAGAAGGACAAAACTATGAACTTCGCAGCAACTTGGATGGATTTAGAGTCTATAATACTGAGTGATCTACCACAGAAACAAATAACTGAGTACCACATGTTCTCATTCATAAGTGGACCTTGAACAATTATCATAATACTATAAGAAAGGTATTGGCAATAGTGGGAAACTGCCAGGGGTGGGAGTGGGATTGGCAATAGTGGGAAACCGCCAGGGGAAGGGGGGCACACCTTATCAACAAGGGTAGCTGCATAGTGAACATTTGTATACTTAACCCTGAATTGTACCCCACATCTTTAAAATTAAAAAAAAAATCTTAGCCGGGCTCTGTGGCTCAGCCTGTAATCCCGCGCCTTTGGGAGGCTGAGGTGAGTGGATTGCCTGAGCCCGCGGGTTCGAGACCCGCCTGGGCAGCGAGACCTCATCTTTACAATAAATCAAAAAATCAGCCAGGCGTGGTAGCGCGCACCTGTAATTCCAGCTACTTGGAAGGCTGAGGCGGAAGGATGGCCGGAGCCCAGCAGGTCGAGGCTGCAGTGGCCGGGAGTGGCCACTGCACTCCAGTCTGGGCAACAGAGTGAGACTCCAACTCAAAAAAATAAATAAATAAAATAAATAAAATATGAATTTATTACAAAAGAAATTAACTTTATAGAAAAGTCTGACACAGTATGTTAAAAGAGAAATGTGAAATAATGATTTTCTATTAAAAAAAAGGAAAACCAAGTAGTAACAACAGGAAAAAATAAATTGAAAATAGGTAAATATTAAATACAAACCATTAGACACCCAAAAGTGAATAGTATTGTGACTGAAATCACAAAATAAATGGCATAAATTTAGACTAGATGAATTTGAAAGTTTCTAAGGCAAGTCATGTAAGTATTGTTAGCACAGGAGACTGGAAAGTATAATAGAGAAATAAAATGTACATGCGTAAGAGTTAATTTTTTCAGAATTAAAGAAATATGATTCTTTTTTGTAACTACTAGATGACCAAGGGTAAATCTGACTCTTTGAATTAAAAGTATATTACAAATTCCTAACAAAACAAAATTCACAACTAGACATTACAGTGAATTTATAGAACATGAAATACATTTTAAAAGTTTCCATAGAGATTATCTACAAAGGAAAAAAAACTATTAAACTGATACCAAGCTTCTCACCCTCAATAATAGATGTCACAAGCCAATGGAATATCATTTTCCAAATGCTGGGAAAAATATTGATCTACTCAGAATTTGATAAATATCTCAACTGCAATTCAAAATTGACAATGAAAGGAAGGCATTTTCATGGATACCAGAAGTGAATTCAAACATCCACAGACCCTCACACAGGAAACAAAGCCTTAGCGTAGAAGACAAGTGAACTCAGAGATCAAATCTGATACACACACACACACACACACACACACACACACACACACACACACAAAATGTTGCGCATAGAAATTATTCAAAAGATTGGTGATTTTAATGACTAGCTAGAAAATAAATTATGTACAAGATTTTATTTAAAGTACAATTCATACAACTGACAATAAAGATATTGGTATTTGCTAACAAAAAAATATCCTAAGGTCCATGAATTGTTAGAAAGGAAGACAGAAACACTGAAAACATTTAGAAAACTATGTAATTATGTGTGTATGTTAAAAAATGAGAGTAATCACCAAAATATAGCCTAAATCTACAAACTTGCAGAAGAATTTTAAAAATAGAAAAAACTTCAATAATGCAACAAAAATTTTTAAAAAGAGATGTAAAGGTAGATTTTTAAAAATGCAAATACTATGGTAAAAACAAATCTAGACACATCAATAGTCACATCAAATATATATGCTAAACTATTAAAACAGATTTTTAGAATGGCTCTTAAAACTATAGCTCTGGCGCCAGGTGCGGTGGCTCAAGATTGTAATCTCAGCACTTTGGGAGGCTGAGGTGAGCATATTGGCTGAGTCCAGGTGTTCTAGACCAGCCTGGGCAACTTGGTGAGCCCTCATCTCCACAATAAGTCAAAAAATTAGCAGGGCGTGGTGGCACACGCCTATAGTTCCAGCTACTTGGAAGGCTGAGGTGGAAGAATCTCCTGAGCCCAGAAGGTTGAGGATGCAGTAGCCATGAGCATGCCACTGCACTCCAGTCTCGGCGACAGAGTGAGACTCCAACTCAAAAATAAAAAATAAAAACTATTGCTCTGTGCTACCTAACAGTCCTCTTTACCACTTTCTCTTCCTGTCTCCTGATGAAGTAAGATAAATAAAAAAGTAACAAGGAAATTAATTCCTTGCTTAAATATGAACAGAAGCAAGGTAAATGACACTGGATAAATTATACTGCTTGTGAATTTATTTGGGGTTCTAAGTTAGCTTCTCTGTAGCCTTTTCAGTTTGCTCCAGCCACTCCCACTTTCCTTCCATATACCCTAGGTATGGCCTTTATTGGTGCTCCAATTATATTGCTTCACCTGAAATAGGAAATTGCTTTCCAAAGAACTTCCAACCTTAATACAAACTTAAGGTTAAGAAAAGCCAAGGTTGGCAGCTGGTTTTTAACTCACCAGGAGAAAGCATTGTGCTTCTCAGTTTGAGGCAACTTGGAATTAAGTGGATAGAAGTACTGAAAATCTAGGTACCTAAAACAGGTAACACAATAGGTTTTACAAGGGTGTTAGCGAAATTGCAAAAATGTTTCTTAAAAACTTCTCCTGTGGGCTCAAACCCACACCTCAGTTCTAAGCAAGAAAAATATTTTAAAATGCATCTCTGAAAAAGCTGCAGAGAATGAAATCGCAATCCCCTACCCCTGCCAATCCTTTTCCCATCCCATGCCACAGGCTTCTGCACAATTATCTCTTGCCTCCAATACAGTTGTCCTCTTCCTGGACCTTTGGAAATCAACTCTATTCAATGATCTAAACTCCTTAGTTTTTATAAACTACAGCTTGAATTATGTATGACCTTTTAAATATAATATATGTAATACGGTTTTATTTGGCTGCTTATTTAATGACTGATAAAATCTTTAAAGTAAACTATCCTAAGATCATCTCCATGTTTTAATTTTTTCAAGTTAAAGCTTTTTACTAAAAATGTTAACTAACTAAAATTATTCATATTAACAACCTGTTACCTTTTTGCTCTTATTTAATTCTTACACTTAAAATGGACTTATAATAACTAGACATTAAGAACTGTTAGAACTATGACACACTAGGAATGGAAACCAATTATTTAGACTGAAAATTCACTTTTCCTTAAAAATACTTTATCATAAACTGTTTTTTAAATGTACATGTACAAATAAGCATATATTTAGATCTAAATATATTCAGAAGCAAAACAGTAAATTTAAAAATTCTAATAAGAATAACAGATGTATTACTAATAAGCAACTATAATATACCTGTTGGCACAAGAGAAAACCTTCCCTTTGCCCTCTGAAGGGTCACTGAAAATCAGCTGACAAAAGACAGATTATAAGAAACGGAATACAAATGTATTGATATGCACAGGTGAGAATTACAGAATGATTACTTGACCACACAATGGGGTACAGAATGTTATGTACTCTTCTTTTTAGGAGAAAACAAATTGTGGATTTTTTATTTTTTATTTTTTTTGAGTTGGAGTCTCACTCTGTCGCCCAGACTGGAGTGCAGTGGCCACTCCCGGCCACCGCAGCCTCGCCTACTGGGCTCCGGCGATCCTTCAGCCTCAGCCTTCCGAGTAGCCGGAATTACAGGCATGCGCTACCACGCCTGGCTGATTTTTTGATTTATTGTAGAGATGAGGTCT